>NC_089274.1:49721063-50021063 GCF_963678975.1 Dysidea avara
ATTCGTATAATAAATTTCACACAAATATTACCCGAGTTTATGCTACATGTTCTAATGATCTTAAATACTTGTTACTCACCCCTGTAGGGCATTCACTACAGTACTAAGTGGTATAGGTGATCACTTCTCACCATCACGATATCCAGGCATCACCTCAGGATACATCCACAATGTAAGACTGGTCTATACTTTTTTAATGAACACCTTTCTGTGATGGGAACCTCTCTGTAAGGGACAGCTTTCTGTGATTGGCACCTCTCTGTAATGGACACCTCTCTGTAACAGAAACCTCTCTGTAATGGAACTAGTTGTGCTTTTTCAGAGAATGTATGGGCTAGACATGTTATCTTGATTTGGAGAGTTTGTTAAGAGTACACTAATATAGTTCATACAGTAACTTTGTTCACTGAATACCTACAGATGTCTATCTCCAAGCTGTGTACTATACTGACTAATACAGCATTTTAAAATATATATAAATTTTGATAAATACAGTATTTTCACGATGACCCTGGCGTGTTGCCACTGTGAAGTCTAGCGTACTGTTTTGTAATTTCATAAAAGCTGTAATTTCTGTGAAATTGTGAAAATGCAATCCATACTCTTTATATGGTAGTGATAGTATACTCTAATAAATGCTCCCCTAGTTACTGAGCAGGATAATTAGTGGAGTGGTGTCAGCCAATTGTATCCAATATTGTGAGGAGTTGTTGATAGCTGGTGAGTGTTAGAAGTATAAGTAGTTCTTTATAATCACTTTGTTACAGGTAATGATTGTTTGCTGGTCATGTGTCAGGGGTTACAGACACACTTTGCTGCTTGTGCTGAGGCCACTGCAGGATTTATCGTACAACAGTTTGGACACTCCCAACCACCCTCACTAGATCATGCTACCTCTGTCGTCAAGTTGGTGCTGCAGGTATCCACTGATTGACTAAAAGTGATGTCATCATTGCCACACCCACCCCAATTAGATTGTAGAGGAGTTAAACACTCACCTGCCAACGTCAGTTGTACAACAAATGTTATCTATTAATGGACCAGTGGCCTGTCTGAGGTGTGTACCTAACCGTAAGTTACTGGGGCAACTACTGAAGATCTATCAGAAGATATTGTCCACTAATAAGATACCTCTGATTGAGGCTGTACATCGGTAAGTGAGGATCACATGATCAGTTGATGACATCACCATTACACAGAGTGATAGTAACTGATATTGTGAATGCCACTAAGCATCTTGATCCTGCCTACTCTGACAAGAGTCCCTCCCCTGAGAGGGACACTGCAGAAGCAGATAATAGTGGTCAACAATATGTGACAACACAAGAGGCTCAGGCAGCAATCATCTGTGATCTATCACTGCTACCCAGTATTATGGCTGCCTCTAAGAGTGTCAAGGGGGTATGTGTAATGTTATGTTTTGTGTGTGTGCCTGCGCGTGTGTGCATGCATGTGTGTCACCAATCCCCATTGGGGGAAGCAGCCCACTCAGCGGTAACATCAGTGGGTACTGGCGAACCGTCCATGTCTTATGGACTTCTGGTGCCCACGCCTTCACTTGTGAGATGGTGCTGTCTGCTGTGGAATACTAGTCTTTGCCCAGGAGGATTTGCCTGCACTGAGCATTGCCACCTACACGTGTGGTTCACTGGGTAGTGGTAGATGTGACTATGCTAGTACGGTAGCGGAAGGTTTTGCTTTGTGTGTGTGTGTGTGTGTGTGTGTGTGTTAAACTGCGTGTTAGTGTGTATGGTCCATAGTGGGTAGTGTGTACATGTTCTCTCTACAGTTATGGCAGCCCAAGCCGAGTGTCTATAGCATGTTGATGGAACAACTAGCCTTACTGTTACCTACTAAAGCTGCAGAGTTTCCAGCTGTACATTATGCCTTCCTGCATGCCTTGTTCCAGGATTGTCACAAGTGAGCTAGGCCCATCCATCTGTTGATCATATGTACCATGTCATCTCATTACCATAGCAATGGTCACTACATATCTAGACCAACATCATCCAGTAGCAGCTTGGTACCAGCATCAACAGTGGGATCTCTGTCAGAGGTGTTAATGTTACTTACTAAACAACTACAACTATATTCCTTACCATTTGATATCTGGTGAGCATTATATGCAGTGATGGTGGTGTGCATTAATTAACTACTACACAGTCGACTAATCCATCGCTGGGTGGACTTCATGGTAGAGAGGTTGGTAGCTAGTAAGGAGAGTAGCTTTACTACTAATGTTAAGAAGCATATGGATATGCTGATCACTCAACTAATCACCTTTAGTGAGCCATCTTCTCTTGTGTTGCAGCACTCAACCACTCCCCCTTTTTTGCAGCATTCTCACGTGATCACACCATCAGGCTGGAGGTGGTTTCTCTGTTGAAGACGATCATCCAATCACAGTTAATCAGTGATGATGTCATCAGCAAGCAGTAAGCACTAAGTAGTTTAATACCTCTAAAATTACCGTAGATTCCCTAAAATTTCGGCATCTCTAAATATTCGGCACTCCCCGTGCTTTGAACGCAATGTACTCTAAATTTCGGCAAGCGCAGGAAAATTTCTAATTATAAGTGCACTAATTTTTCGGCACTTGGAGTACTAGTTGATGAAGATCTCTTGAGTACTGAGGATTCCCAGTGACCTCACACAATATGCTACCTCGTTGCTGGATGAAGCACCAAGTGTGAAACTGTTCAGGGAACGTGCCCAATGATATCATCGTGTGACATCACGGAAAGCATCACAGCGGCGCAAAACGATCTTCGTTTCTGTTCACAGAATATAACCTCTCCTGCATGGCCCCACTTCTCCTTGTAATATGATACACCCTCAGATAATGCTTTGTTAAGCCAAAGCATCTGGAAGCGAGACTCAAGGGATATAGTTTAATAATATTTAATATATTGATTGTGCTTTCTATGTTGAAATCCTTGATAGCTATTACGTCTGAGTGATTGTATTCAAAATCGATGTAGTAATGACATTGACCATCCTGGATAATGATAGTATATAGCGCTGCAGCCAAGTGAGTGTTGCGGTATCGTCAGTTCCGCCTCAAGGCCGGTGTTCCTGTTGGTACCTGTAGAAAGAAACCCAGAAAGTAAGCAGTAAACAGATCGAAAATAACGTAGCCATAAAGCGTGCAGACTGTATTAGGGATAGATCCCTAAAAATTCGACAATAACACCAGGTTGGTACATTTTTTTCCTAATTGTTCGGCCAGACACGAACGGAATTAATTTATTTCTGCCGAATTTTTAGGGAATCTACGGTATTCAAAATTTGAAATGTTGACAAATTTTACAAATCATAGAATTCTTCAAACCTAAATAAGGTGCTTCAAATTTACAGATATGATTTTGTAATTTTCATCAACAGCTACTCATCAAAGCTGATCATATTGTATGTCGTGGGGATAGAATTTGACTGGAGGTGATTAGGTGGACAATAATTAGGTGATTATATGGGGTGCTATAGCTTATTAAGAAAATTGACATTGCTGCCGATTTTATCACCTCCCAAAATTTATTTTGTACACTACAGTATTGAGTTGACAGTTAATTAATTCACTAATTAGCCAAGTTGGCTTTATTGGTAGTACCAAAGACCTGATAACTGTATCTCCCTCATATCAACACTTGTTGCCTCAGTGATTACCATCATTTATAAAGTAGTGGTCTGATCACCATGGTGATGAAGACTATGGGATACAATGAGAGGCAACACTACACAAAGTCTTTCACTGTCTATATTGTACTTTGCGTGGGAAGCTCAAAGTTCCATGGTGTACTTATGGTACAGTTATGTAGACATTGTGATGAAAACTATCCCACTTAGCACAGCATGATTGATCGCATGTGTGACATTGTAAATCACTAAAATTAACCACTAATCCTACCAGTTTGCTCTACAAATATATTATATGAAAACCTACTGATGGTCTGATTGCTGGCTATTGGGTATTTGAGATCAGCACTCCAAACAAGGTGATCAGGAAGTACGGTGTATGAAAAATACAGCACTTTTGGGGGGTGGGGGGGGGGGCTGTCTCTACTGCAGTACTCAGCATTGCCTTGTGTGGTATTAGTGTCTCAACACATCCCTAGTGTTGTATTAGTGTCTCAACACATCCCTGGTGTTGTATTAGTGTCTCAACACATCCCTAGTGTTGTATTAGTGTCTCAATAGGGACACTAATACCACACTAGGGATGTGTTGAGACACTAATACCACACTAGGGGTGTGTTGAGACACTAATACAACACTAGGGATGTGTTGAGACACTAATACAACACTAGGGATGTGTTGAGACACTAATACCACACTAGGGGTGTGTTGAGACACTAATACCACACTAGGGATGTGTTGAGACACTAATACCACACTAGGGGTGTGTTGAGACACTAATACCACACTAGGGATGTGTTGAGACACTAATACAACACTAGGGGTGTGTTGAGACACTAATACAACACTAGGGATGTGTTGAGACACTAATACAACACTAGGGATGTGTTGAGACACTAATACCACACTAGGGATGTGTTGAGACACTAATACAACACTAGGGATGTGTTGAGACACTAATACAACACTAGGGATGTGTTGAGACACTAATACAACACTAGGGATGTGTTGAGACACTAATACAACACTAGGGATGTGTTGAGACACGAGGAAGTTTAGATAACCACTGTATCAACAGAGACTTATTTGTTGTGGAGCAATGTAAAACCGCAACTCGATTTTCTGTTATTTCTCAATACTCATGATGGCAGCCATATTAACAATTAATTAAATCACTTGAGCTATATAATGGCATGACTTGTCATTGAATGGGGAATCACCTCGTGTTTATTTCACATGAATCTGATGAAGTAGGAGGGAGATATTCTATTGGTATGTAAGGGGTTGTGTACTTATGTTGCATAACGATAGTTTCAGGCTGAGTTTTGGCCCCATGCTTTCGTGCTAGGGTAAACCCCTAGGTACCATTTTAATCCTTCTTTAATTACAAATATAATGGTATTGATTACGTAGCCATAGTAATAACGGTTCGTAAGTTACAGTGTTTTGTTTACAGCCATGTGTACATGCTGATTTATTGGCGTATGCAGGTTTAAGGATTAATATAAGACTAACCCATATTCTAATGCTTGTAACTGCACGTGCACACACAGGCATACAACACTTGTTCTATGGCTAGTGGGTCATGGTAGAAATTGTGTAGGACTAATTGTGTGATGTTTTAAGGGTATGTTGTTATGTGACAATGGTGAGAAAGGATCTTGTCTAGTTTTGTGGATGAATATTTGTAGTATTGTCGCAGTAATTGTATGACTTGTCATAATAACAATTAGTGCATTTTGTAGTTGTAATGATAGGGAGTTCCCCTTCTTACAGCCATTTGTTTGTTTTATCCAGTTGTTTACCAGAGATTGTTGTGAGGTTGTGTGACACTAAGGGTGAGATCAGAGCTGCCTACTCTGCCTTATTGGAGGTGATACCAACCTATATCATCACCAGGTGAGGGGGGAGGAGGGTGTTTGATGAGGTACTCCATTGGTACAAAGAATTTTTGCTTTCTTGGGATTTTCCCATTTTATGATACACTTCAAACTTGGAAGTGATTTGTCCAGTGGTGTAGTACTGGTACAACTGTAGATTAGCCTGGTGTGATAGTTATCAAAATCCCTTGGAGATGAGGGGTATGCTAGAATAGAATGCCACACACAAAAACACACACACACTACACACACTACACACTCACATACATACACAACACACACACACTACACACTCACATACATACACAACACACACACACATACACTACACACACACACACTACACGCACACACATACACAAACACACACACACACTACACACACACACATACACTACACACACACACACATACACTACACACACACACACACTACACACACACACACTACACACACACACATACACTACACACACACTACACACACACACACTACACACACACACTACACACACACTACACACACACACACTACACACACACACTACACACACAAAAACACACAAACACACGCTACACACACACACACACATACACTACACACACACACACTGCACACACACACTACACACACACACACTACACACACAAAAACACACACACACACACACTACACACACACGCTACACACACACACACACACATACACTACACACACACTACACACACACTACACACACACACAAAAACACACACACACAAACACACAACACACACACACAACACACACACACACACAAAACACACACAACACACACACACACACACACACACACACACACATACACTACACACACAAAAACACACATACTACACACACATACTACACACACACTACACACACTACACACACTACACACACACACGCACACACACATACACCTGGGACTTTGAGTCTTATCACTTTAGTTTGAGTGGGCAAATATTTCTATTTTGAATATTTTGTGAAGGTGAAAAGGTATTTAGTGGATGATGTAACGTTACTAGAGTTACAACAGATTGATATGGTTTCTTGTGTTGTGCATTGTTAACCCTTAAACTTGTATAAAACTTTTGGGCAATGCGTAGTTAGTACTGTTTACACATTACAAGCATACATGGCAGGTTTAATAAGGGTAACTTGACTCAAGTCCCAATGTTCTGTATTTGGTAGCTGGGAGGGTACAATACTATCATCCCTGTTCTAGCTATGGAGCTGGTATGGACACCAAGGACTACATTAATGGTCGTAAGGGATTGGATGCTTTACGAACATGTCGTGGAACATGGCTAGCTCGTAAGAGTCACATGACCAAAGTGTCTCAGTGCACATTCCACAAACACCACTTCAAGGCTATAATGGGGTTCATTACTCATGGCCTCACTCCCAGGTGAGCAGCCACACATATCACTTGTGTGGCTTCATGTTTCCATGGTAGCAAACATCTTCCTGATGATTGGCTGGAGCGCATGTTCCACTCATGTCAACATCGTTACACGACATCATCTCATGACATACATGATCATCCTGAGAACCATCCCATGTTGATGTCTCACATGGTCAGGAGGGGGTGGGGCTGAATTAATTAGAATAGCATCTCTTACAGGCTTGCAACTGTGATGTGGTATTATGGTTTTGGGCTACATATGAGTCTGCTCAGTATTGTCTGTTGTCACGGCTACGCACCCCACTAGGTGGGCCTGGGGAGACTTTCCAGATTATTGAGAGTAAGCCACACCCACTATTGATCTGCAGGTGTATCACATGATACCATACAGATGTCATTCATGGATATGCACAGGAAGTGGAAGCATCACATGATTCACGACATCACAGGGACACTCCCTCCTCATTTTCAGGACTGATGGGAGCAGGTAACAATTTGTGTTGTTGTTCTAATAATAAAGAGGAACATTTTACAGGTCTTGGTCCCAGACACTACACGGTGCACCTCAGGGCTATATTACTATTGCAGTTTATTGAACACCTTGACAAGTTGTTATATAATGCTTACGAGGGGTCGTCTGTCACTTTCCCCTCTCCACCAAAGGTTAGTAGTTTCAGATGAGGTAGGACATGCTTTAAGCAGCCCTAGATATTTCACATGAGTCTCAAAATATTTAAAGTTGACAGATTACATGTACTTGAGTTGCACTTCAAACAAGCAATTTGCTGGATGTTTCAAATGCCACCCAACTTAGTCTTTATGATCACAAGCTATTAATTTAGTCAATTAACACCATAATTATAATTATTGGTATAACATGTCCTACCTCATATAGTAGAGCTAGTTACACACCCTGCCCCACCCCTCAGGCTGTTAGGGGATTCTTCAGGATGAACCGTGGAACTTGTCAAGAGTGGCTATCTCGTATCCGTGCCAACCTGGTCATCATGGCAATACATGCTGGTCTGCCAGCAGCTGCAGTTCGTCATGGTTACGAGTCACTATCAGACCTCAATCCCCAATCGGTGGAATTCTGGATCATGTTGGTGCGTGTAGTTCAGGCCCTTGTACAGCTGGGGTCGTGGGAAGCCATACATGGTATAGCAATATGGTGCAAGAACAATGTAGATATGCAGCCGTGGATTGACGCTGCTTGTGCTCAGGCCAAGGGAAGGTAAGTAAGCTTAATAATGTGTAATAAGGTCGGCTGTTGAACTTTAAAGTGTGTTTTTGTGTACGAGGTTACCCCTGGCTATTATTGTGCAACAAGGAACTTTGCCCCCAGTCCATGATGAGGTCTCCCAATACAATTACTCTAATAGAACATACATTATTGTCATACTTTATCACTTCACAGTTATGAGATAGCTTGTGATAACTATATGAAATGTCTTAATGCTCTACACTTCATGGGAGAGACTGGTGGTGAGGCTCCTTCTCATGTACCTTCACATGCACCCATTGTCAAGTTCATCGTTAACCAGGTAATTGTAGAAGCAGCAGCAGCAGCACATGTGTAACATACACTGTCGATATCATTGATATGTAGTAAACAATCTTACCCATTAGCTATAAACAACAAGTGGATGATACCAAGGGAACCTGTTGGTTTTTTATGCCTACTTTTCCCTTGAAGCATCTTGTCATGAAATATTCCCCATTTGACGAGGTTTTATTTTGGAAAAGTGACATTTTGGTATAGAATTCCATAAGGTTTCCATTATTGATTTTGCATTACAAAAGCACCTGTAGTGTTGTTACTAGTGGTTATGTCATATGAAGTGATAGAGAGTCTGTATGATATGGAGTTCAATATCTGGTATGGAGTATGGGATTTCACTTGTTGCAGGTGTACGAGTGTTACGTGCACATCAAGGATTTCCAGAAGGCTGAGATGTGGTATACAAAGAGAGTGGCGGCCATGAAGGAACAGGTCTCGTCAACCATGGGAAAGGCATTCACCATTGATCATGACATTACTAATATCCAGTTAGTGCACACCATGCACCCCCACACACTAATGATGACACCACCTTCCCTCAGGGCACTCAGCAAGTTTGAATCAGGTGATCTTAGCCAGTTAAAGGAGGTGTTAGAGCATCAGTCGGACATTCGAAGAGATCCTGATATTCAGCCATTGTGGGACCCTACTCAGCTGCTTAATGCCAGTCGTATGCTGTCATTACGTTCTGTTGTTCCCTGGACGGATGGCTCTGGTAGTGATGACAATGTGACTGCTGAGGATGGGGGAGGGGCTGACTTTAGCAGCAAGTGAGTAAAGGTGTGCAGTACAACACTAAACCTCGGTCCCCAGGTCTGGTTCGATACCTCTGAAAGGGGACAACCTTTTTATTGTATTTGAAATTTTGCACTTTTTATGGAGGTTTTTTAAAACCAGGCGCATGCTCACAGCCAGCCAAAGTGTGGGTGCGCGCCTGGTTTACTGAAATTGTGTGTGCGTGCGTGTGAAGCAAATGCTCAACTGTCCAGTCTCATATAGCAGTTGAAGGTCCAGGTGGGACCTTGGGTGCCCACACCTTCACCTGTGAGACATGGTACAGCCTCCTGCGAGTTACTAGTCCTGCCCCAGGAGGGCATGCCTGCACTGACTCATAGCACCTGGGTAGTGCACAGGTGCCCTAGTGCTGACCACTGGGGCTGCTTAGCGGCAGTTGAAGGCTTTGTTTTTGCTTTGTGTGTACCTACCTACCTACGTATCTATGTTTGTCCGTAAGCAAAATCGTTAAATGGTAAAAAGCAGCCAGGATGTAAGAATATATTAAGCTTGTATTAAACTTCCACACCCATAAACTTTGCTCTGCGGTGCTGTGGTCTGTAATATGGGTATGGCAACTCTTCATGAACAGTCTTCTCTTTCGGTTTTATAGATGTTTAACAGCTTCAAAACAACGTTGAAGGCCTCTTAGGCTACCAGAGATAGCATATCCTTTGAGTTGAAAAGGGGGCGTTACCTGTACTTAGCGAATGCTCTACTGCTGGTCCACCCCAGAGAGATCTGACTTCTCTCTGACAGTGTGTGAGAGAAAGCTCTCTTTGTCTGATTATGTGTGTATTATACAAATATAATTATGTTAGGGGTCATCCATTATTTTCGGTCTTAAAACAAGAGTACAAAGAGTACGTTAGGGGGGAGGGGGTTAAATCACATGTACATTTATAAAATGATGAATAATCATCGTGTATATGTACTGTACATAGTATCAACATTTATACAGTACACTTGCATAAAGACTGAAAATTATGTATGGTCCCTTACTCTTTAAAAAATAATAAAAATGAAGGGCAGCTCAAGGCTAATGAAGGGCAGCTCAAGGCTAATGAAGGGCAGCTCAAGGCTAATGAAGGGCAGCTCAAGGCTAATGAAGGGCAGCTCAAGGCTAATGTAGAGCAGCTCAAGGCTTTCTCTAAACAATTTGTGTGAGAGAGCACACAGTTGAGAAGATACTTCTGTGCGTAATTTGAGGTTTGAAGTGGTTTGTTATAATTATACTTCGTTAACAGTGCATAGCAACGTAATTACAGAATTATAAGATATTTCATGAATTACAAAATACGCTCAATTACAGTATTTACAAGTCCAATTGTCTAGCTGAAAGAGTGGCGATATCTCACTAACTCTACTTTATTTCTTCTTGAATTTACCTTGATACTTTCCTATTCACTATTAGATTAAGTGAGTGTTATCAAATCACGGCGGTTTGCAGCCAGTTTGTCTCGGAACTTTTTCGCTTTGGTTGCTCAGGCGTGACACCAATAGTTTTTGTGGCGCTATTGCTAAGGATTGTGACAAGGTACGAGAATTTTTTTAAACATCAACTAAGTCCCCAATGACTGAAAAGTTGTATAAAAGTTATATTTTGTGAAGCGAGGATGATTCTGAGCCCGTAACCTTGCGTAACCAAGACCCATCAAACCCGTAACGAGGATTGTCCGTACATAAAACTATTAGTTCCTACGGAAATGACGTCACTGTTGCGAATCCCTGTACTATATTATCTCTAGCTGAATTAATAATAGCATAATAACATGAATAAAATTTGCATTGCCTATTTAGTTAGTATTAACTGCATGACAGCCTGGTTTTTAGAAGCTCAATTTGTTTTCTGTTACTTTCTTTATTTGGAGAATTAGTTAAGAGGTTTTTGTATACTTGTAGGGGTTCATTAAGAAGATGGCTGAAATTGTCATCAGCATATGCTGAGAGTCCGTTACGTGTAGGATCACTAGAATGGCCTCTACGTATGTCACCTTCACATGCTCTACAACTACAAGTTGCTGCCACTTTCCGAGCACTAAACACTGGCAAACCACAACAGAACACACTGGGCCTCTCAGGACTACTCCATTCAATGCCCACCAAGTCACTGGATCCTCGGCAACATGAGGCCGGAGTATGGAGTGATGTGTTACGACTACAAACACATATCACTAGTAATTCCAGCCAATCACAGGACACTATGTCACAGCTAATGCTAGAGTCGATCCGATTGGCCAGATTACAAAACAATCAAGCAAAGGCACACTCCCTAATGTGGCGCCATATCTTATTGTTGATTGGTGAGACTGATGGTGCAGCAATCACCCAGGCAGTGGCTCTACAACAACTGAACATTTCGGACAAGGTTGGGCTATTGGACAGATTAAGGGTATTAAGAGAACTGGCTAAACTACACTATTCCACATCGAAGCTACCAGACGCCATTGAACAGATGGCATTATCTGTGGTAACATTTTGTGGGGCACAAGACTCGGAGGGTTCCCAGTCCAGTGAGCTAGCAGCTCGTAGCTTGCTCACCCTTGTTAAGTGGCTGCAGACAGACTCCAAATTGATGCAGACAGTTTGGAGGCAGAGCCTCCCAAGTGGCCACTACCTACACTCCATTACTCTGCAAGAAGAAGATTGTAGACAGCAAGGAATGGGCCTGTACAAGATGGAGACTGACCCTAATGCCTCACTACTGTTTGCTCCTAAAGAGTCACGATTTGACCGTTATGAGTTTGCTGTGGGCCAACTACTCCACCTAGCCACCATCTTCTCTCCGATGTTGGCTAAGTCATGGTGGTCCCTTGCTGGATGGTGTTACCGTATTGGTAGGAAAAACCTTGAGGCTCTGAGGTGTGTGTGTTTTTAGTGTGCGTGCGTGCGTGTGTATGTGTCTGCGTGTGTGTTGCATGTGTTTGTCTGAATGAACTGTGTACATCTTGTGTGTATAGTGTGAAGTGTTCACATTACACACACCCATTACAGCTCTACAGGTGCTACTGATCTTCTGGAACATGAGAAACAGAAGGTGGTGAATGCTTTACCCAAGGTGAGCAGCCACACCCATTGTAATCGTGCAGCAATATCCTGCCCCACCCATCTCCCAGCCATTCTCTGAAGATGATCTCAATGTGTTATTCAATGTACTGGGACAAGTACACATTCCTGGTGATGATGATGATCTGCATGCTAAGGAAGACCTCAAGGTGTGTATATCCCCACCCCTTCCCCCATCGTCTAGCTGTAATGAGGATTTTGTGGTGAATGCTGGGCCTCTGGGATGGACCCCATTTTAAATTGTTATTTATTTTCCAAGCTATGTACAAGGCGTTAATGGCCCTTGGATCATAAAATATCAGTGCTACTGTTAATTTGGGGGCTGGGTAGTTATCTGCATCATAGATCAGTTGGACACTTGTCACCGTCTTTATGAGCTGTACAGTATATCAGTTGCATTTGAAATGAGATGTTGTTCAATTCATATTCCCTTACCATTATGGATGACGTTCACATGTAGTATAATGTTATATAGCATGATTATGAGGAGGACACAAATGCTATCAGTAAACAATTACTAACTGCTTGTCCACTGCTGGAAACCTTACCATCCATTGACCCATTATTGTCAATCTGGCGTGGAGTGCGCACAAGGCTCTTCATGCATTACCAACTTTCAGCTCGGGCTTATTTCAAATTCCTTGAGTTATCGGGGACTACACCAGATCCCTCTACCAGTCTTGATGATATGAACGTGACAGCAACCCTGAGGTTGCTACGACTACTTGTGAAGTATGCAGGGGAACTGAAGACTGAGTTAGAACAAGGCTTCTCAACTACACCCACTAAACCATGGAAGGGTGAGCACTATATAGAGTATATGATGTCAATTTGATAACACTATCATTTGATTTGTGTACCACAGGAATAATTCCCCAGTTATTCTCCCGGCTGAGTCACCCAGAGCCAAATGTACGGCAAAGTGTGTCAGACTTGTTGTGTCGTGTAGCTAGGGACTCTCCCCATTACATCATCTACCCTGCTATTGTTGGGGCTTCACGACGTAATCAACTACAAGAGAGGAAGTCTAACATGCCAGGTAATGTTGAATTGTTTAGGTGTTGGTTGAATGTAGAGGAAACCCCAGATCCCTTGTGGCTCCTTAGGTATTAGCAAGTTATCAGGTTAACATTTCTTCTACATACACCAGTTATACGGGCTTTAGTGATTAGTAACCATGGTAACCAAGGTAATAACTCCTGTAATTGTATATGCTACAGGGTTGTTAGCTGATCGTCATGACGAAACTGAGCCTACCCTTGACGCAGGGGATGAGCTGTTGCCTGGTGACCCATTCTCACTACCAGATAATCCTGCTAGTCAGGACGGACGGGATGATGACGATGACGATGATGATACCATGCCAACTGACAACATGTCTTCCTTAGAGAAGAGTCTACAGGTGGGTGTGACCTCGTAACATGTTAATATTCATTGAATTGGTGGAGTAGTCGAGTACTCCCTCCTCTAACAACACCTAGCTTTCCTAGCTTGCTACCAGATGATGATGATGATGACACAACTACTGAACCAGACCATACCATGTTTACTAATACTATTTTGTCTCAGGTGATCCTTGACTCACTTGTACAACACAACCCCGCCTTGGTTACTGAGGTGAGAAACTTGGTTGCTGAGCTGTGTCGTGTCACGTTGCTTTGGGATGAGATGTGGTTAGCAGCTCTAATGCAGCGACAAGGAGAAGTGCACCGGTGGGTTGGCATGGTTACACACTCACTCATTAATATACATTCCCCTACACAGGAGGTTACATCAGATTGAGGTAGAAGCGAAGAGGACTATGTCTCTTGGACTGCTGTCCCCTAATGAAAGAGAAGCCATATTGAGGGAGAAGTATAATGCTACTATGAAGCCATTACTATGGGTACTGGAACACTTGGCATATATGACATCTCAACACCCTGAAACACACAATGAGAGAATATTCCAGTCAACTTTTGGGGAAACAATATCAGGAGGTATAGACCAGCTGAGAAACCCTGCTAACTATACCAATCCTCATCAAGCCTGGGAACCTTTTAAGGAAGTAAGTGGTTACTAACTACTTCACACAAGTATTAACAAATACACCCGGCCACTACACTATAGCAATATGGTAGTTTATTGGTGATACTAGCTAGCTTCATGTGCCTGATCCAGCGACTAACATTTTATCATTATTGTACTGTATAGTAGGGACCACAAAGGAGTAGGCATGGCCCACAAAACACTCAATTTTCCCTGACGACGATGAGGCAGTATTGGTTAGGTAAAACTAAGCCCAAAAAAACTTTCAGATCAGCCCGAAACGCTTTCAACAAGTTGCTATGGAATTTAAAAAAAAAATATTTAACAATTTTCTACTACTGACTAACTGACTGACTGATGCCAAGCGTAACTCGATAACAGCTAAGGCTATGGGCTTGATTTTTCACTGTTTGATGTCACTTTTGGTCCGAGAGGTGCCTTTTGGCATACCGCAGTACGTACAATGTATTCTTCATGGACTTACCAGTGTCCTCCTTTGTGTCCCATTCATCTTTTCTGACAGCGAAAAGTGTCAATTTGACGGTAGCTAGCACATGATGGCTTCCCTTCGTAATGGAAATCGTTCATGTTTTTCATAGTGGCTATTTTGATTGCAGAGGTGCTTTTCGAACAGTTCTTAATTTGAAATGCTGTGTAACGGGTTGAACATAGCTGACAATGAAGCGTAATGGATACTTCACTTTTCAGATGATAATTGATATAGCTGGGGCTCGCGGCGCCATTTCAGATACGGTATGCGTGGGTTCACCAGTCATAATAATTATTTACAAAAAAAAGTTTAACAAATAAGTACGCAAAAAAATTGGAATTTTCAACTAGAGTAGGGACCATAGCACATCGATAAAAGGTACTGAAAAAAGCTGGAATAGTGCACGATATTAAATCACAGTAAAACAATAAGAAGTGTTATATCCCTACTGTGCATTTCCATTATGATATCTTGAGCACAGTAGGGATATAACACTTCTTATTGATTTAATATCGTGCACTACTCCAGCTTGTTTCAGTACTTTTTATCGATGTGCTATGGTCCCTACTCTAGTTATAAATTCCTTTTTTTTCTTTTTTGTGTACTTGTAGAATAGTGTTTTGTACTATGATTACAAAAGATTGTGGGTTTTAGTTTCAGCAGATGTTGATGCACCGAGCACAGAAGAGGATGGCTGGTACAATATCTCTTCATGAGGTCAGCCCTCATTTGGCAGCAATCTCCAGCTCTTGTATTACCATGCCGGGTCTGGAGAGTAGAGGGGATTCCCCCATCACGTTGGAATCCATTGACCTTGAAGTCAGTATACTGCCAACTAAGACCAAGCCCAAGAAGATATCAATGATTGGATCTGATGGGCATCGACATACTTACTTGTTCAAAGGTGTGTTATGCTTCTGTAAATAATAAGGTAGAGGAGGTTGGACGTGCTCTAAGCGTCACATAAATATATTGCCCTTAATTGCATTCTTTTCTTTGATATTTCACGTGACCCTCAATAGTCATAATACAAATTTGAAAAATGAAGGGGTTGACTGGGGTTGATTAGATATTCGGATGGTGCTTTACGTCAGCTTCAAGGTGATGTAGTTTGTTTTGTAAACGTGCTTGGTGATTGGGGTGAAATTAGTAAATTGTGGTTTGGTGTGTATAACTTCTCCAGAATTGTCACATACATATTCTATAATCAGAACAATGATACTTTACCGAATTAAACTGAGATCGATGTATAAACCTCTTCAATAAAACTAGTTTCGCATAATTTGTTTTAGGGGCGCTTAAATCGTGTCCAACCTCCTCTGATAATAAGGAAAGGTTTTAATGACAGTTTGGCTCAAAAAGTCTGTCTCTTAATTACCTCTGAAATTTGAACCAAGATTCCAAAAGTGACCATTATAGACAGCTAGTGTGTTTTATACATGACATAGTCATCTCCAGGTCTTTAATGAAATTCTTGGTCACCACAAAGTATCCTTATTGTCCACCGTAATATTGTTAGTGTATATCATTGTTAGGTCTAGAGGACCTTCACCTCGATGAGAGAATCATGCAGTTTATGGCGATCATTAATAACATGTTTGCTAGGGATAACAAGTGAGTTAGCTGTTGTAAGGATGTTCTTATTCAAGTATTGTTGTTACTAGGCACAGCAAAGCCATTTATCATGCTAGGGACTACACGGTAACTCCCCTAGGAGCTAGGTCAGGACTCATTCAATGGGTGGACTCCTCTACGCCCTTATTTGGACTATACAAACGTTGGCAACAGAGAGAAGCCATAGCTATGATGCAGCCACCAAAACAGGTATGAGCCATATGGCCTCTCTGCATCTTGATCCCTTCCCTTTCATTAGGTCACTGGTTCACAACCTCCTCCTCCTCAATTACCTCCTCAAGTGCTTAAACCAAATGAACTGTTCTATTCCAAGATAATTCCTCTACTGAAAGAAAAGGTAGCTGTAATTATAAGGGAATAAGTGTTGTACATACGATCTAGTGTGATGTAATATGACATCTTAGTATATTACATGACTCACAGGGATTATCAGAGAGCACTCCTCGTAAGGAATGGCCTCACTCCATTCAACTGCAAGTACTGGAGGAACTAATGACTGAGACTCCTAACTATCTCCTCTCACGGTGACTATTACCTGGTATTGTATCAGTCCCAATTATTAGTCATACCAACAGAGAATTATGGTGTGGTAGCACCTGTTCGTCAGAGTGGTGGGCAGTAACACAGACATACTGTCGATCTACTGCTGTGATGTGTATGATTGGCTATATTATTGGCCTTGGTGACCGTCACCTTGACAACCTGCTGATTGAGTTTTCAACTGGACAAGTTAGTTGCTGTCTTGAGATGTTGTGATTGGTCAATTTCTGCAGGTGGTTCACGTTGATTACAACGTGTGTTTTGAGAAGGGGCGTAGCCTACGAGTCCCAGAGAAGGTTCCCTTTAGAATGACACAGAACTTAGAGCATGCCATGGGCTTCAGTGGTGTGGAGGTGTGTCAACTTTCTAGCCAACCAGACCACCAACACTGCATCATTTGTATTGTTTAGGGGACATTTCGACTATCATGTGAAGACATCTTGCGGATCCTTCGTCGGGGGAGAGAGACTTTGCTAACCCTGCTAGAAGCTTTTGTGTATGATCCATTGATTGATTGGACGCAGTCGGAAGATGCTGCGTTCCCACTGGCTGTCAGGGGCCCATCAGAGGGTGTTGGCCTACAACCTCGTAAAGAAATGGAGAAAGAGGTAGCTGAAAGTCTCCTTGTGACTAGACTAGCTGAAACCCACTCTCACTGGGAGAAGAACAGGTGAGTGTGTGAAGTGCTATGCCTCTCTGTCTATGTATGTACCTCTCTGTGTACCTCTCTATGTACCTCTCTGTGTACCTCTCTATGTACCTCTCTGTGTACCTCTCTATGTACCTCTCTGTGTACCTCTCTATGTACCTCTCTGTTATAGATATCTTGGAATCATGGACAAATGTCCTGATTATCAAGGTGTCCTTATTGAGGTTATCCGTTCATGTCATTTTAAGTTAGTAACAGTTACTAGATACCATGTTTTTGAGGCAAAAATCAATGGGACCCATGCAATTGTGCACAATTAGAGAAAGACTTGGGGGAAATTACTACACCGAGTGAGTTACTTATATCATAGCTAATTGGAGAGTGAGAATAAAAGGGACTGGGTTAACTTAGCGGTACAAGCCAGCTAGCAGCTGGAGATAGCCCTGTTTCTTCCAGCTGCAAAGCGATATTACTCAGCAATGAAAACATAACAAAGACTCCACAGCTTTCTTGTTTTCACTAGTGTTCTTTGGCTTGAAACTTGCTCTTGCCTTTCTCATTCACAAAGATAACCTGTAATTACCGTATTTATCCGTATAAACGCCTGGGTTCAAATACACGCTGGGTACTTTGTCCCAAACTACAGAATATACGCCTGGGTCCGTATAGACACCAAAAACTGGGCTGTAATTCTAATAAACGCTGGAGTCGTGTATTGTACAAGAGTCTATATACTGGATAAACTCATATTTCATTGTTGCAAAGTGAAGATTCCAAACCGTAAGTCAATTATATAAGTACTTTCAGCACCAATTTGTTCACAATCACCCTTTGCCTCTGCTCCTTGTGTGCTCTAAGAAATAAACGTCTGGGCCTGAATAGACACTGGGCTCGTTTACATGCCGGGTCCAAATTAGTTATACGAAATAAATGCCCAGGATTTCATATGGATAAATATGATATACGGAAAATATTTATTGTGACATGAAACGGATATCCTCTATTATTGAGGTGTCCTGATTTCAGGGGTCCCAATGCATGAATATGAATGTTGTGATATCATGTGATATCATGTGATACAGGCAGTCATTGTGTGCAGTACTGAGGTCACTGGAAGGTCACCTTAATGAGATTGCCATGACGACAGACCACCTGTGTGACCACCAGGATCACCAGATCAAGTTGGACAGGCAAGCGGACATCTTGAGAGAAGCCTTACAAAATCCTAACCATCCTCTGATTACCATGCAGGACAGGTGGGTGTGGCTGAGATGGCTAGCTGTAGCAGGAGTTCATAATAGTATCCTACTATATTATATATATATATACCCCTGTAAAAAAAATGGTGTATCAAAGTTATGACATAACGCTTCTGAGTTTGCTCGTTTTTCTTTGTATAATTAAAAAGTAATATCAATTGAATACGTGCCTAACATAACTAGCAACTAACCCAAGTTTGAGAACTACAAGTGTGCCTAGACAAAAAGTGACAGGCGCTGCCCCCAGTAAAAACCATCATAGAAACATGATGCATGTTGAAAATCACTTTTGCAGAATAGCCTTAGAATAATAGCCTTAGTGTATGTAACTTCAAATCCAGTGTTAAAATACAGGAAAACCGGCTGGATGTTGAATTTAGTTTTTAAGAAATCATCAAAACTGACTGAGGTATTTACCTCAGTTGCATGGCTAGAGGCCAAACGAAGCCATAATAATAAATTCACGAGTGCTATGTGCCTTTTCTGGTTCTGACGAGTGTCTGCCTTCTGTGTTTTGCTTTTATCTTCAATTACATGTTTGTCTTCATGCAAGGAAACCATACCAAGCTGTTAGTATTGTACATCGATACTTTCCTCAGAGGAACATATTTAGATGCCACTAAACTGCTAATGCCACTAAACTGCTAATGCCACTAAACTGCTAATGCCACTAAACTGCTAATGCCACTGTAGAAAGTGTAGCTGATAAAACAATGATCACTGATCTGACTACACCCCTAAATGATCAGAACACATGCTTGCACTCGATCAGTGCTCTCTATTGATGCCTCTTATTAATCTAGCTGCAATCAGCTATGGTTTTATGTCACAGCCACACACGTATAACGTAGCAATGCTATAAGACTAGTCTACTTTATAGCTACTGGTTTAGCTCAGGATAACATGTACTACATACAGTACCCAAAACTTTTTAAAGTTGGGAGTCCCTGAGGTTACTATTTCAGGAGTGATGCCATTTTTTGAAGAGCTTATTACAGTGTAGCTTACCATGACAAGTAATTGGTATATGAAAACTCTCTACTTGTTCATCCACTAAACTACATACCTCAAATATTAACACTGTATACATCATACAGTACTGTATAGTAGGGACTGCAAAGGAGTAGGCGTGGCCCACAAACAATAACCCGCCTCAATTTTCCCTGACGATGATGACGCAGTATTGGTTAGGTAAAACTAAGCCCAAACAAGCCTTAAGATCGACCCGAAACACTTTCAACAAGTTGCTATGGAATTTTTAAAATAATTTATTTACGGAATTTTCTATTGACTGAGTAACTGACTGATGCCTTCAGACAAGTGTATCTCGAGATCGGCTAAGGCTACGGGCTTGATTTTTTCACTGTTCGACGTTGCTCCAGCCCGACAGGTGCCTTTTGGCATACCGCAGTACGTACAATGCATTCTTCATGGACTTATCAGTGTCCTCCTTTGTGTCCCATTCATCTTTGCTGACAGCGAAGTGTCGATTTGGCAGTAGCACGTAATGGCTTCCCTTCGTAACGGAAATCGTCCGTATTTTTCATAGTGGCTATTTTGATAGCAGAGGTGCTATTCAAACAGTTCTTAATTCATACTGCTGTGTAACGGGTTGAACATAGCCGACAACGAAGCATAGTGAATACTTCACTTTTCAGACGATAATTAATATAGCTGGGGCGTGCGGCACCATTTCAGATGCGGTTTGAGTGGGTTCACCATTCATAATAATTATTTACAGCAAACTTATCAAACAAGTACTCAGAAAAATTTGGAATTTTCAACTAGAGTAAGGACCATAGCACACCGATAAAAAAGTTACTGAAACAAGTTGGAGTAGTGCACGGTACTAATAAAACAATAAGAAGTGTTATATCCCTACTGTGCTCAAGGTACCATAATGGAAATGCACAGTACACTTCTTATTGTTTTACTGTGATTTAATATCATGCACTGCTCCAGCTTGTTTCAGTACTTTTTATCAATGTGCTATGGTCCCTACTCTAGTTGAAAATTCCAAATATTTTGTGTACTTGTTACCATACACACTAGAGGTATTACCCAATCAATACTGTAGGTTAACAGAACAGGGCAAACTATTGGCAGAGCAGAAACGCTATAGTCAGCAACTGATTGATATTCATACTGAATATTCCACATGGGAGGAAAGGCACTCCACTGCTGTCAGTAAACTAACTGCTGATGAGTTGAGCAAATTGCTGGAAGCCATGCAACAACCTGTTGATCTAGGTGGGTGTTACTCTTGAAATCTTGATCATGCAGATTGTGGCTTCACTACAGGTCCGGCAGCTTATGAGCCATCATCAGAGTTCCTTCAGTCAACTGGACAAGCCCAGACCATTGATGTTGTATGTGTTTGTCTGTATGTTTGTCCTGTGTGTTTGGATCATGTCCCATGTAAAGAGTGTGAGACTTTGAGTACCCACACCTGTGAGATCTGATCTTGTGAGGATTAGTGGCCCATTCACTGGCCATGTAATTGTGGCAGTTTTAAAGCTGTGCTTTACTTGTTTACTTCAACTCCTATCAACCCACTGAAAAAACATACAGTGGAATTTCTCTTAATGGTCACCTGAGTTTGTCAGTTACCTTAGCTACGTGGCTATGGTCCCAGTATAGTAATAGTTTGCTTCAAGTGGTCACCTCTACAAATGCACATAACAGTTTTTGCAGTCCCATTCAGCACTGACAGCCATGATAGTGAGTGAAGTAACTGTCACTAGCTGATAGAATGGTCTTCTGTGCAGATAGTTCATAGCCACTACCTTTATTGTGTGATTCTAATTAAAGCCCATCATGAAATCTGGTTGCCAGTTCACTGTCTATGGTCCAAATAGTAAAGGACCAGTTCTACAGTATAACTACTGCTTTTACTTCACTAGGCATTGTAGCTAATCCGCCTGTTGGCTCAGTCAGCTGTTAATGTTGTACAGTATGTAGTTATGTGGTTTCTCATCCTTGCTGCATTTTTGTTCATTCCTGTTATGTAAGTAGTGTACTGAAGTGTAGTTAAGTGCATGCATGTGTACCTAAACAAGAGTATACAAGAGTATACAAGTCTTTGTATAAGGTCAAGTTAAAAACCTATTGCTGTTCATTAAGTAGGCACTTCTGTATAAAAGCCTGATCCAAAGGTGGCCAGGTTCCACTGTATGCCAGCTACACAACACAACAATATACTCTAACAGAACAATCATGTCAGCAACTTTACTGTTGCACATAGTGTCAGCAATTGGAGTCAGAGTTACACAAGTTGTTAACAAATCGTCGCAATGTGCTCATCTCATGCCTTGAGGCATTACATAACTATCAGCGAGTCACCTCCCATCTACCAGCTGTCCGACCCAGCAGGTGCCTTGTGTGGAAGAACATATTGGCTAATCTGATTGGTATGAAATATGACAACAGTACTATAGTATCGTGAGTAGTTATAGCTTGTGGGTGGGGCTGGTAATCATGTGATCCATTGCAGTGGGTGTCAGGAAGCCATTAAGATGTTCCAATCAGCTTTAAAGCCACCTCCATCTTCAAAGGTTGCCATATCGATAGATTCTAGGTTCCGTAAACAACTGCAGGAGCTGCGTATGAGAATGGGAAAGGTGTAGTTGTCATTATTTCCATTCCAATGCCATATAATGTTCCTATAGCTCAATGATCGGTTCAGAACACTAGCGGTGAATGATGTAGGACAACTAGAGGGTAGCGTGAGTGAAACACATGCTAACTTGATGAAGTTCTGTAGAGGTAAGTTGATCATGTGTTGATCATGTAGCTACATAGCAGTAGTTACTGTATGTAGCTAGAGGAGTGTTCAATATATTATTCATTTTACTATAATTAAAATGTTGCTATTTTACATTTTATTTTAGTTCATAAAATAGTTTTTGGTTTTTAGGTTGGTTCGTCCACCTTACACTGAAATACTATCAGCTTGCTTATTTATTACATCCTTGTCACAAGACAGGATACTTTTTTATTGTATGTCAACAGATTTTGGTCAGAGTGGAGCCTTGGCCCTCTCCTGTTTTGTGGTGATCGCAGTGTGTCCCCTTAATCGTCGCTGGCTGATCATGGAGCAGACGGCTCATTCTGCTGGTATGCGACTCTCAGAGCTCAACTCGAGAGAAGGGGACTGGTTCTTGGATGAGCTGTGTACAATGAGTGGAAATGTGTCCCAAATGATTGACTTGTTGGAGAGTTGTTTTGAGGTGTGTGTGTGTGTGTGTGTGTGTGTGTGTGTGTGTGTGTGTGTGTGTGTGTGTGTGTGTGTGTGTGTGTGTGTGTGTGTGTGTGTGTGTGTGTGTGTGTGTGTGTGTGTGTGTGTGTGTGTGTGTGTGTGTGTGTGTGTGTGTGTGTGTGTGTGTGTGTGTGTGTGTGTGTGTGTGTGTGTGTGGTGTAGGGTGTGCGTGTAGTGTAGTGTGTGTGTGGTGTAGTGTCTTGTAGTGTGTGTGTGGTGTGTTTCTCTAATGTATTCATGCCGTGGTCATGAAGACATCATCAAAAGGTATGGCAGTACTGTATAATTTGAGTTCCCCCTAATGTGACTCATGCCACTAATGTGACTCATGCCACTAAAAATACACTGTCTAAAAGCCATCATAGAAATAATATGTGCAATGAAAATTACCTTATATGGCCTTAGCATCAAATACAGTGTTAAAAGCGAGAAAACACTTACAGGCGTCCAGCGTCAAAACCTTTAATTTGGTCTGCCTCACTGCCTGCCTCACTGCCTGCCTAACCATAGTTGTAAGGCTAGAAGCCCAGCAAAGCAGCACACAGCCACCATTTTATGTCACAACAGCAAACTGATGGGTGGGATATGCCTTTTGGGGTTCTGACTACTTGCTGCAATTTGCTATTCCATTTATCTTCAATGAAATGGTCGTCTTCTTCATGCCAGTAAAGGTGTTAATTTTCTGTATTGACACTTTCCTTGAAGAAGAGTATTTAGACATCACGTAACTAATGGACTGTAGTACTGTATTGTATAGGCTATATATTTTGAAAAATATTTTCAAGGTTGAGCAATGTTGCTAAGAATATATTTCATGGATTTGCAAACAATCCTAAAATGTATTATAGAACTTTGCGTGGGCGAGATCAAAGGAAAAAGTGTACTTTGAATTTCATAAAGTACACTCTCAGCCGGCCAACTGCTTCATCGACCACAAAGAGTGCTTTATTGCACCGCAAAGAGTACTTTATTGAACGAATAAAGCACTCTTTGTGGGCAATAAAACACAGTTGCCCACGTGCCTTAGTGTAGGCTAATAGCCTACGGGGGCTCGCGCCAGTACGACTAATCACCCAAGCCAGTGAAGGCTGATAGCCTCGCCACGCTGAGTGATCAATCACCCCAGCCAATACGAGTTCCACCATTGGATTGCTTTTATAGACATACCTAAATGCTTCGATGATGGGTGGGAGAAGGTAACGTTGCTGTTACGTTTGTTAATGTAAACGGACAAGTCCTGGAGATATCACGGAAATACTTCACCATGTGACTCGCAATAGAATCGATTGTGGGTTGCGAGCAAAACCTGCCAAAAGATGCGATGAACGTCTACTATGCCAAACTATGGTGAAATACGCGTGAGTTACTTTGTTAAACTAGTTTGTGTGCATTCAGGCTGCTAATAGTTCGTGCAACGCTTGTTAATTACGAGTCCTAGTGTATGGTGAAGCTACACGACTAGAAAGTTCCATAAATCATTTAAAGCATAGCCTTGCTCGTGCTATATGAAAAATAAAGTACTTGGCTTCGCCTCGTGCTTTATTAGCATCTCGGCCGCGCGCCTCGTACTTTATTTTTCATATAGCACTCGCGGCTATGCTTTAACATATACTTAAAACTATGTGAGGTCTAAACTATGTGAGGTCTAAAATTTTTTGCTGCTTAACTCCCAAAAGCCTGAAATCAGCAGGAAAAAAATCTTCCTTGGCTATAAGGTAGCAACTTACCTGAACTTATTGTACCACGCCCCCTTAAGTGATCAGAACATGCCACAACACCTTAGTGCGAGGCCACACCCCCAATGATCTATCTCTGTAGAAACAAGGTATTGCACCATGCCCCCAAACTTAATCTACCGAGAGATCGAGATACTCTAATACAGCAGTCAGCATAACACATGGTTTTATAGCTATGTTCTAACATAAATGAAAATATTAATTTAAAATGTAGTAGGGTTTCAACGATAAAAAGTAGTGAAACAAGATGATGGTAGCTATGAGGATGATGGTAACTATGAAGATGATGGTAGCTAATCCCTACATAGCATTGTAGCAATGTGGGAAATACTCTTCTGTAATGTAATGATTGTCACTTGTGTACACCTCGTAGGAGCTCAACCAAGAGACACTAGATATGATGCAGTGTGCCATGACTGCGGTATACTCTACTAACAAGGTGTATAGTCAACTCCAAATACTCGTCTCAACTTTTCAATCCATCATTGTGCCTGGGGCACTGAATCATGTTGTGTCAGAGGATGTAGCCATGCTACAACTAATCGATGCCATTAAAACTATTGAGGTAACATCAGAACCCGGAGTATCAGTTCGTGTGGTATTGGATAATTTGAATGAAGATTACCAGCAAGCAGCTATCAAGGTGTGTGTCTGTGTGGTGTGTGTGTCTGTGTGTCTGTGTGTCTGTGTGTGTGTGTGTGTGTGTGTGTGTGTGTGTGTCTGTGTGTGTGTGTGTGGTATAGCAAGCATCCATCTGTATGTGTGTAGTATGCAAGCCCCACCCCTTTTCTGCAGGGAGTTGAGGTATCTGCTAGTTCTCAACAAGCTTTGGAGGAAATTGAACAGCAGTTTAATGCCTTGCTAGCACCAGAAAATGCTGCAGGTTAGTTATCAGCCACACCCATGCCATGCCTTTACAGCCATTTGCAGGAGGAGAAGCCCCCAGCTCTGCTCAAGTGGTCCTATCTGGACTAAACAACTTGTTCTCACCAGTGGAACATGCTACGGCCCAGCTGTACAAGTCAGTAGAGAAAATGACAATATCTCCGGATTGGAACTGTGTGGACATTGTCAGCCAAGCTGGAAGCCTTAAGGTATGAACAGCATACAGTGAAACCTCTATTAATAGAACTATTAATAGAACTATTAAGGACACAATGTAACATAAATAAATAAAATAAACTATATAACAACATTTTGGTCAGATCTAGCTCCGTATACATACACCTATACTTTAAAAGAGGAAAACTTTTTTGTTAGAGCAATGTCCAAATTGTCTATTATGAAAAGTTTCCTGTGTTAGTGTTGTCCCCCTGAGGGTGTTAATGACATTATCACGTGTCATGTCCCCCTCAGATACTTTCCCCTGGTAACATCTACTCTAAGGAGCTGTTCTTCATCAGGAGGGTGATCGCTGTGTATGACTTCTGTCATGAGTTAACTGCATTGCTCTATGCTATGAGGGCAGATCCTCTCGACCGTAAGTACTTTTCTAGTAGAAGCATGGTGCTTATAAAAAGGTAGTTGTGTGGAGAAGGCAGTGTAGTTTTAGTTTCAAAGACACTTTACAAAAATCATAATGTGGCCACAATAGTGTAGTTAATGATTACATAAAGCATGTTGTATGTGCTGAGCCACTTATCATGTTGTCAGCTGGAGATGCTGTTTTGGTGTATAATAGTCAATAGTGCTAGGTGATTGTTTTTGTTAGGGGAAACCCCAGCTAACACACCCACATCCAGCCCATCCACGCCCACTACTGCTAAGCTACACATCCCATCAGAGCATCACCTAAGCTTGCCGATACGGCGCTACATAGCTGAAACTGTTAACACCCAGTTGCTGGGACAACCATCGTACTCGCTATCCTGTGTCCTGATGGTTGCTGTGGAGTCACTAGGTGTTGTCATCACCAAGGACACGCCCACCACATTAGAAGACTTATGTAGGATGGTAAGTGGTGGTCGTTGTTTAGAGTTGACATGATTTGGTGTTGATTACAGGCTCATGATAATAATCAATCATCAATCACGACCTCGTTGATACAGCAAGCAAGAACATTGTTCTCTCTACATGACATCGCATGGAGGGAATGGGATAAGACCAAGTTAGTAGGGCTTGTAATTTAGTAGTTCTTAGTGATAGAGTGTGCTCTGTTATTTGGATAGGGCTTAGTGATAGAGTATGCTCTGTTGTTTGGATAGGGCTTAGTGATAGAGTGTGCTCTGTTATTTGGATAGGGCTTAGTGATAGAGTATGCTCTGTTGTTTGGATAGGGCTTAGTGATAGAGTGTGCTCTGTTATTTGTAGGGCTTAGTGCTGTCAATTAGTACTTATTTAATCATACTAATTGTTACCTAGGCGACTACGTCACAACATGGACCTGTGTCAACAGAGCCTACATCGTGTCACATTGCTAGATCGTCGTTTCCAGTGGCGATATGAGCAGCTGCTGACCTTGCCAGACACTACCTACCCATGGGTGGGCTTGCCAAAAAGCACTTGTTTGGCTGGCATGAAGAAAGTGAGCCCATCCTAGTGATGACCACTGTTGCGAAGGTAATCATTTTTGTAGGCATTGTCCGAACAGCTGTCAAACACAATCACCACAACAAGGGACAAAATGATGAGTCAGCAGTTCCGTATATCCCAGAGGCTTCAGTGGGCAGCTGGGGCCAACTCAGCACTTAATGCTGTTGTGGATGAGTTCCAACGAGCTACCAACCGACGCACTCAAGCACTGCTGGTATGATTGATATGGCTTCAGTGTTGTGTATGCGTAACTGCTGTGCTAAATAAGTTATTTCTGACTATTTGACTGACTACTATTTTTGTTACTCTTAACAAAGTACACGTTTTCACGGTGAAGCCAGGGATAGCCTGGTTATGTCTCAATTTCTGTCACTTCTGTCTAGTGGTGTGTACCTGTCTGAAATGTAGTGTAGTGTGGTATGGTGTAGTGTGTTACGATCATCCTTTGCACACAGGCAGAGGAGGAACTGTGTGACAAGGTGGTGGAGTTGTGTGCAGCCATTGTTCACCTTGAATCCACCAGCTCATTATCAGCCACGCCCACCTCACAGGACAAAAATCTGATTGGTTTATTACACCAATATGGCAGCATTGGTAAGGAACTACTAGTGTGTTTGGAGGACCTGTCACAGGTGTCTGACGTACTACCACACCTTGAGGTGGGTCATGTGATCATGTAGCCACACCCTTAGCCACACCCCCTTTAGCTCCCTGCAGATGGTCAACCAGTGACAACATTATGGATGAGTCAAAGATTAGAAGACCTGGACAATGAACGAAACAAAATACTAGTTGAGAAGAAGATGGCTAATAATGACCTGGCTCTTAGCAAGGTAAGTAGCTATCATTAAGATGCTAACTTTAGGAGGATTATAGATATTTCAATTTGAGTCTTCCTTCACTGCATACTGAAGCGATTAAAACATCCGTAAAATTAATTTTGGAGCACACGTTTTTTACCCAACGTATTTCATCTCAAAAATTATGCAATTAAGTCAGGTTTTCACTCAGCAGATCACATGTACTATGTGTAGTGGTGGAAGTGGGGTATAAGAAAGTGTGACGAATTAGGAAGGATTTTATTTAGATTGATATTGCTTATATTTATTGGTTGGTTGATTTATGCTAGGAGTGTGCCCTGGCTGAGCTGGACAAGTTGCGTAGTCTCAATCGTAGTTATCGCAAGTTGATGGCTGAGATCTGGTCCCAGCTGACTAGCCTAGCTAAGCTGGAGGGTCCTCCCACTGGAGGAGTCCTGGAGCCTGGACCACGAGCATTCATTGCTACACAAGAGAGATTTAATAATGAGACTAAGAGTCTAGTACAGGCAGCACAAGATGTGATTGCTGCTAATATGTCCTTAGCTAAGCCAACCTGGATTGACCGATCATCAGCTGAACAATTTGGTCAGTTAAGGGACACTACAAGTCAGCTATGGCAACTGGCAGATTGGTAATAACATTACCATCATGAGGTAGTGTATTGTCCCTTTCCTACAGGCTATTAGGTCAACTGGGTTCATTTACTGATCAACTGTTTACCAATCCTGACCAGTGTGGGTCACTGAAGTGGAGTAAACCTCCTGTAACTAGCAACCAACTGATGCCTAAGAGCCATAGTAGCTCTAGTGTTGCTACTTCTGCTACAAGCCTGCAGCAGCCCCTCCCCCCTAATGAGACTGACCAACCTGCAAGTGCTAATACGGCATCGGCAGCTGCTGCTGCTAAGATGTACCGTTCTGTGAAGGGTGTGGTCCGTGACCCCAAGACTGGAAAAGGTACTATCATACAGTACGATAGTAACTGTATAGTAGGGACCACAAAGGAGTAGGCGTGGCCCACGGAATATCACCCAAAAAAAACAGCCTAAATTTCTGCCAACAATGATGAGGCAGTATTGGTTAGGTAAAACTAAGCCCCAAAAAGCTTTCAGATCGACCCGAAACGCTTTCAACAAGTTTCTACAGAATTTAAAAAATAATATATTTAACAGAATTTTCTACTGACTAAGTAACTGACTGATGCCTTCAGACAAGCGTAACTCGATAACGGCTAAGGCTACGGGCTTGATTTTTCACTGTTCGACGTCGCTTCGGCCCGACTGGTTCCTTTTGGCATACCGCAATACATACAATGCATTCTTCATGGATTTACCAGTGTCCTCCTTTGTGTCCCATTCATCTTTGCTGACAGCGAAAAGTGTCGATTTGGTGGTAGCACGTGATGGCTTCCATTCGTAACGGAAATCATCTGTGTTTTTCGTAGCGGCTATTTTGATTGCAGAGGTGCTTTTCGAACAATTCTTGATCCGAAATGCTGTGTAATGGGTTGAACAACATAGATGACAACGAAGTGTAATGGATACTTCACTTTTCAGACGATAATTAATATAGCTGGGGTGCGCGGTGCCATTCAGATGCGGTATATGTGGGTTCACCATTCATAGCAATTATTTACAAAAAACATTTAACAAACAAGTACACAGAAAAATTTGGAATTTTCAACTAGAGTAGGGACCATAGCACATCAATAAAAAGTACTGAAACAAGCTGGAGTAGTGCATGATATTAAATCACAGTAAAACAATAATAAGTGTTATATCCCTACTGTGCATTTCCATTATGGTATCTTGAGCACAGTAGGGATATAACACTTCTTATTGTTTTACTGTAATTTAATATCATGCACTACTCCAGCTTGTTTCAGTACTTTTTATCGATGTGCTATGGTCCCTACTCTAGTTGAAAATTCCAAATTTTTCTGTGTACTTGTATAGAGTAAAGCTTCTCTAAAAGGATCTCCCTGAATATGATAAACAACAAAAACTTGGCAATACATCTAGGAAACCTCTTTATTGGATTAAAATGAGCCAATAATTGTCCATCATAGAGAGGTGTACGTTGTATTAGCTATAGGTGGATCCAATATTATATCCCATAATATTATCAGCCCTGCAGGAGCAGAACAGCTATGCTGTGGGGGTGTGGCGTCGTGTCAAGGCCAAACTGGATGGACGAGATTACAACCCAACCATCCGTATGAGTGTCACAGAACAGGTATGACATGTTATCCCCACAGGGTAGGGGATACATATTAACAGTAAGATACTGACATTATTAGGGGAATGGATTCTACTTCACAGAAGATCTATCCTGCTTATAGACTTGGGCATTGTTCACAAGCCTGGGTGTTTGTATCAGTTAACACTTCACAACTAAACTGAATAACTGTATCACCCCTCATTTAGAAGAGAGTCTCAACTTCATGACAGAGAGTGAATCTCTTCCCAAACCCCTTACTAGTAAAGTTAAATGTTGTTACTGAAGGTTCTTCTTTCTGGTGTAGCTGGTCCTAATATGGCTAGTGAGACCAATACTTGCCGGGTACTTACCAGTATTCTGATTATAAGTACTGGTTGTAATTGGTCTAGTGACGAGAATAGCAGTATGTACAACATACAGTTGTTTCCAAAGATACCAAATTTATTTACACTAGTTTAGGGGCTAGCACAAGTGACAGGTAGGGATGTGTTGATTTTACTGGCAAAATTTTTGGCATAATGGGCGAGTAAAAGAAATAAGCAAAGTGAATTTTTGTGAAGTTGACATAAGCATTGCACCAAACATTGAACAGTGACACGTCCTAAAATAATTATCAACAATACATAGTTACAGGATGGAGCAAGTGGCAAATAATAGAAATTGTAACTTTGGACTTAGAAATTGTTGATAAGTTTAATGAGCAAATAGATAATTGTTGAGTAAAATATGGAGCATAATATGTTAAAAATAAAGAATTGTTAGAAAGAATAATAGGTAGAAAAGAAAGTGAAACAGACTCGTCCCTAGTGATAGGTTGTTACACTCATTACTCTCCCCTATTGTCCCTTAGAAAATGGTATAGATAAAATGAGGTCTTTAAAATCCATTGAAAGATCTGGTAGCAGGTCCTTAAAACTTGCTAGCAGGAAATACCTTAGGGATTGCAAATCTCAACCTTCGATCTTTGATATGTGATGTAAAGTCTTTTGCACTAAAAACACTATTTTAATTCAATCCCTCCACCTATATATATGCCCATCTAATTTCTAAGTTGGTTAGAGACCACGCCTTCAGATCTTCGTGTCTTAAAAATGTCGGCTTTGTCTCAGTTTTAGATCCTCATGATTGGTGTCTAGCCTGTACTTCATTGTTCATCATCAAACTGAGGTAAAACCTATTTGCTTGTGCACCATAATAACATAACTAGTAATGGGTTGTAATGTCACCAGATCAATTACAGCTGGTTGCTAAGTATCCAAGGGCGTGGTCTCTAACCAACTTAGAAGACCTCATTATCTCCCAAAGATCAAAACATTTTATCCATACCATTATCACCTAGTATTGGAGTGAACTGCTTCCAGTTTGTTGTATCAGCAGTCCGAGGGTAATATGGTACACTTTAGTCTGAAATTTACAGGCTGTAATGATATTAGAAGGGGCATTGTCTGTGAGAGTTTATGTGCATGGAAGCCCTCCCTCATTGACCTGATCTTTTGTGAGACCCTCACACCCTTCAGTATTATTACTAAGTGTGTATGTAGTGTCTGTCATTGTCACAGAGATGTCCACAAATTTTGTCACAGGTGGAGAAAGTGATAGCTGAAGCCGTCAGTCCGGATAATCTTTGTGAACTATACGAAGGATGGACCCCATGGGTCTAGTCTAGTAACAATAGTAGATTAACAAATGAGTTTGTTTTCCAACAATATCCTGAGCAGTATCCTAACACACAGCAAGTTCGCCCTTCCACCACCTCACTAGTATGGCTGCTACCATGGCAACAGAACTATTTGTGTGTGACTGCTCAATTGTAATTAATTATTAATATTATTATGTAATACAACCATGTTTAGTAGTCTGTTGCTAGGTAACACAGATAATAGAGTGTTCAGGTGAGCTATAATAGGAAAGCATTATAATGGTGATCATTAATTAGAGAAGTAACTTGCCTGATCTTGTAGATATCATTTTTGAACTAACACAGACTTGTAATATTTGAGCCAATCGGTCAACAGCCTTGTCCACACCCCGGTTACCAGCATGTTTCAATAGCAAATATGCCAACACTATCAGTTGATCACCAGATATACTGTAAGACTTGTTTGATTGGTGGTTACCAATAGCAACCAGTAGTTTATAGTGGAAGTCAGAATAGGTGTCCTCATAACTAGCATGTTCTATTGGACCAACAGTACTCCATTGTATTAACCCAGCCAATGGGGTTGCTTCTGGGTTTAAAGGGCGTGACCTTAAGAGGCGTAACTTGTGAGTATGGCCTTCACCATCAGTAAAAAGCTTGGGGCAGTCAGTCAACCACCTTAACACAGCACGTACTAATGTGATAGGTGGAAATGACTGGGCATCATTCATGGGATATTGGATAGTATATGCCAACAGCAGCCGATAGGCCAAATGAGGTGAAGCCTTACCAATCATCATGAATGGTTCATCAGCATGAGGTAATAACACACAGAAATCATGATACAACTTGTCAGCTATCTCTAGGGCTTCAGTGGGATGTAGCTAATGATAGGACTAGATCACACAAATTACAAAATGGATCACATGATCACCTTCATCCAGTTAGCTACACAATCCATCCCCGACCCATTAGCTGCAGTAACCATGAATGATGTCAACTGGTGTAGTCCTCTCATCTTATCATCGTCCTACAGGATGGACAGGTTCACACCTGTGCTATGACAACATTCACCTTCTCATCATTTTATTGTGCAACTACAAATAAATCACCCAAACATTCCATTATAATCAGTATAATATACCAGCAAACAATGTGAACCTGATGTAATGGTAGAACACTGGACAACTCTGACAATGACACATAAATAGCTTTAAGGTAGACAAGCAAAAACATGGCTAGAGTATGGCCAGGTGATGGCCTATCAACTAGTAAGAGCTGTAATAAACTAGTTCACTAGAAACATCTCCAATATCAACTACTCGATGTTCCATTAAGCTTGGTCTTTTTATCTGAGATGTGTACGTATACACTGTATAATAGAGCAGGGAGCATGTCTCATGATCTCTAAGGCCCAAGCCCTTCAACACATTGCTTTTTTTGGCTAATAAACAACCCCCTGGAACAATGTTTGATTGTGTGGTCAGGGCTATGGTAACTACCAGGAGCTTATGAGCCACCAAAGGCAGTGAAGGAGCATGAAACTTGCACTACCTGCCGGGTGCCACCAAAACCCAAATTCATTAGCAATTAGTTTCCATATAAGGAAAGCAAAATCTCATTAGTCGACGCTGTATACTAATTGTGCACGACACACGTAGAATTTATTCAAAAAACGTGACATAATTTGGATTGTGATGGAACCGAGTTTCATGTTCCTTTGCCGCCTCATAAGCTCCTGCAACTACAAACCCCCATCCCTAAATTTTAAGCAAAAGTTTGAATGAAAATCTCAACAATTGTGATATTGGCAGGTACAATAGCTGAGAACTGTACCTGAGAATATATCATAACCCAAGATCAAGAGTTCATAATATTTGAGGGGGGGGGCTCAAATATTGTGAACTATTGCTGAGATTGCTTCTGGTTCTGGTCATTCTCAGGTGTTTGAAAATGACCAGAAATGCTCTGATATTCTACCCTTTCACCCTCTTGAATACAGTGTAGTCATACCCTGTTGATGAAGCCATACAAGGTATCAAAGGTACACAACTTCACTTGAACATCATGCTGCTGTGAAAGGTGTTTCCTGATCACATCAAGTAGTTGTAGCTCATCAAATGGTGATGTCAACACCAACCCGTTCTTGCAGAACACAAATTGGTCAATAAGGGTTAGCAAGTCATCTCCGGTAACTTCACTAGATGCTAACATGGCAGCCTTCCATGCTAGGAAGTAGCGATCAGCCACACTCAACACCACCTCCACGGCCACAGGGTATGCGACCATTTGTAACTGCTCTCTGAGGTCTACAGCTTTAAATGATGTCACGTGCGCCTTACCTACACAACTAATATTATACACTGTAATACACTTATGGGACATTAACTGTCTTCGTGTGATGGGGCGGTATCATCCTTAATTCTCCTACTAGGAGTAACTCGCTGTTTAGTCCTGGTTGCCGCCTGCTGCTGTTGCCCCCACATTAATTACTTCTCTATATAGTGCACACCATCACAGGATGGACGACTCGATAGAGGCACTACTAGGTAAGCGACTATAACATGTGTGTGTCACGTGTCTACTGCACCCAAGACAAGGCCACCAATCCCAAGAACCGCTATGAGGACTGGGAGTTCATCATGGCCTTCTGTGACAAGGTCAACGCGTCACCTGAAGGGTTAGTACCACATAGTTTATTTTATGTAGAATAAAATATCTTGTGCTAGGCCTCAAGTAGCGCTGAAAATTATTCCTGCCAAGATGCAGAGTAAAGAAGAAAAGGTGGCATTACTGGCCCTCACGGTGAGAGGAACGCCCCCTAATGGATTGCAATAATTACTGTAGTCGTATAGTTACTAGAAGCGTGTGTTAAGAACTGTGGTAAGAGGTTCCATGAGGAGTTGGGCAAGTTTCGTTTTCTCAACGAAGTCATAAAGATGTTATCCCCTAAGTATCTTGGTAACGACATCACAATGGCTGTCAAGAAGAGGATGAGTGAACTATTATACAGCTGGAAGGTCGGGTTACCAGGGGAACCAAAGGTTAATGATGCTTACAACATGTTGAAGGAACAAGGATTGGTTTTTGATGAGTCAGCACCTAAAGACCCTGTGAGTGTATTGCACAAGTGGCTCTTTGAGGAGTCTTATGCAGCCATACCTGTAATATGTTTGACCTTGGAACAGTCATTCTTACTACTGGATTACGTGTGCATAATGTGTAGAGGTGTTCCTAGTACACAGGTACCATTAATATGAATATTCAACGCCAACAATCTGATCAGTACACCTTCAGTAATTAGGTTGTGTAGTCATCAACCTTTGTTTTGTTGAACAACAGAAGTCACACTTCTGCTGAGTCCTAATGTATTCCATTATGTTAACAGTAGGAAGACATCTCATAGTAATATTGTATGGGCTCAACCTCCTTCACACCAGCCACGGTATTAGGTAGGCAAATGCTTTCAACATATCAATAGATATGTATATACTCCAATTGGCTTTCAACACAATTCTACTGTTATTGAAAATGATTGGGGTCTAACTCTAGAAAACTACAGATCATCAACTAGTGTATGCCAATAATTTAGTCATACCGCAATATCAAGTTCAAGTTGGGTATACCGTGCCATTTATGAAATATGAACTCAGCAACTATTTTCTAGGATTATTTTGTGATTATTTTGTGATTATTTTACAAACCTCAAAAACTTTCTCAAAAAATATTAAAGTAGTTTGTTGTGTCAGTTTTAAAACATCACTTGAGAGACTTTTTATTTGTAGACATTTAAACAAAGGTCATCTACACTTGCAGATATACTAGTTCACATATCAGCTTATCTAACTACTTATCTGAATGTGTGCCCTGACTAGTGAAGTTTGACCATTACATACACACTTTGTATTGTGAAAAACAAGGTGTGTCATGACCATACCGACAAGGTGTGTCATGACCATACCGACAAGGTGTGTCATGACCATACCAACAAGGTGTGTCATGACCATACCCCTTAAATGTTACAGTTGGCTGCAGAGGAGGTTGGTCACGCGTCATAAACCTATGATGTAATATTACACAACATTGTTCAGGTGTTAAAGACTTGTTTAGCAGCTAGGAAAGCAGCGCATTGTACTGAGAAAGTTTGTAAGAGTGCTGGGACATTTCTGGTATGGATATAAATTCTGTCTTTTAGAATATTAAGAGGTGTGAAGGTTGGATTAGTTCAACTCTTTCTTTGAGATCACGAAATGAATGATGACGTGTGACCAACCTTAGTTGGCTGAGGCCATCTAATAAAGCAGTCACCCTAATACAACAGCCATGTTCTAATTTATTATAACATGGCAATGTCCACAGAGCTATGTTGTAATATCATCTCTTGTTTCACTACTTCAATTAATACATTTTATTGCACTAGTTATTTTAAGAATTTGTGCTTTAGAATCTACGGTATCTGTGGTAGTCAAAATATTGGACAGTATTAAAAACAAACACCACGGTTTGGCTAAAATATTGTCATAGTGCTACTAGAAAACAGCACGTTCATGTTTTCAGTTGACTAAATCCTTGACAAGTCCTTAGCTTGCAAATCTTCTCCTTGACAAACTACAAGTGACATGTTAGATCATGACCCACCTAATATCATGTCATGTCCACCTATAGACACTAGAGGCATCGGAAGACAAACCCAAAGTGGGGCTGGAGATGGACAGGAAGCAATCAGATGTTAGTAACATCATGTGACTGCTACTATGGTTACTGCCACCCTTACTACATATAGGTGTTGGGTCGGTTATTGAGGAGCAAAAACCCAGAGGACCTTAGAGCTGCTAACCGGCTCATCAAGGAGGCAGTGAAGAAGGATGACAGAAGGATGGACAAGCTGAAGAAGAAATTAGAAGAGCTGGACATGATACAGAACAACATCAAATTATTGAATGAACTGTTAGCCCATTACAAACCTGACAGTGGGGAAACTGAACGACAATTAATGAAGGTATTAGATTATAACAGTCAGTGTTGGGAGTAACGCATTACTTGTGTAACGCATTACGTAATATTATCACTTTTGTGGTAACTAAGTAATATAACGAAATACGCTATAAAAACAGGTAATATAACTCAAGTTACTTTACTTAGAAATGTAACACGTTACCTAAGTAATATAGTTACTGTAACAAATCTAATATTATATAATATTATTACTACAAGTAAGGAAGTTACTCATCTCGTTTGTAATCCACTGAGTAACGCCTAGAGTAAATAATAGAGAAGTCTATTATTTACTCTTGGTAATGCCTAGCCACAACAAAGTAATGAAGCCTACTGAATGAAGCTTATTCACCAGCTTCTTACTTATAACCAAGATTTGCACATTGTCCAACAACGCAATCATTCATTTACAATGTAGCACTAAAAGGCATTAATTTTTGGTGTTTATCAGTTTCGTTATTGTTCTGAACGTCATTTTCTAGTAAACTTTGTGTAAAGCTATCCCATCATATTTTATCATAATGTAATGATAGTACTTACCGTAAGAGCTCCTGACAAAAAAAAACCATTCATAGAGATCATGTGTTCTTACTGGGTTTCACTGAAGAGCTCAGGATCAGGGGTGAACTATAGGTTGTGTTCATTGCTGCAGTCAAGTAGACTCAATTATTACTCCATGTTGATACTCCTAGGAATTATATGATCAACTGGATAAACAGAAGACTAAACTGTTCAAAATGGCTAATAATGTTGGCAAGGCAGAAGAAGGAATGGCAGAGGTGTTGAAAACTAATGATGACCTCCTAAGAGTCATGGAACGATATAAGGTTACCATGGTGACAGTGGAAAGTACTGATAATGAGACAGTGAGTGGGTGTGGTCATGTTGTGGTTACCATGGTGATTACAGCAGGGTCTGCCCCCAGCAGCAGAGAATACAGCCAATGGGGAGACAGCTATACAGGACACGCCCTCTTTGGAGAGTACACTAATTGATTTAGCAGATCTTAACTTCACTACAACCACATCCACTGGAGGAGGTGGTCAGTCAATTGGCTCCTTTTTGGACACATTGCCCCCAGGTGGGTGTGGCTGCATCATGATGCTATCATATTACTATTTTTGTGCAGTTGCTGCCACGCCCACTGGAGTTTCTGCTACTAGTCAATCAAATGATCCGTTCAGTTTCCTTGGTAACTTGTCAGCTCCACCCACTACAACAGCAAACCAATCAAATGATCCATTTGGTTTTCTTGGTAATTTGTCAGCCCCACCCACTTCAATAACTAGCCAATCAAATGATCCATTTGGTATAACTACTACTACTCCAGCTCCACCCACATCAATGATCACCATACCACCACCTGTGAGCCATGTCCCTTCAATTCCTGCAGAAACTGATGTACTTCCTAACTTGAATGATATATTTGTTCCCTTGGAGACAATAACTCCAGGTAATTTGCAGCTCTAATATTGTTACAGTGATCAGGAGCCATACCCCTCTAGGTACAGCCACACCCCTTCAGATTGTGAGTAAAAATGGTGTGACTGTAACATTGCATTTTACTGAGGTAAGTTACTTGTGAATAGAGCTGTAATGAGTATTAACCATTATTTATTTGAATATGTTATTGAAATTCCTGACTGTTTGGCAGTGCTTAAAAGAGTAATTTAGCCTCCATCCTACCCTAATAGAACTTGTCCAATTGGTAGAGGTCTTACTGTGCCTTATAGCGGGAAGTTGTTGTGATTTAGCTAGTACAGAATTCTAGAATTTAGTATTAGGTGAAACACTTGGACACAGAAATGCTGTACCAAACTAACCTCTGTTATATACTAGTAACATATCCAAACAATAGTTGATTTAACTTTTGTATAGTAATATAAAGATTATTGTAACATTTACAGTGGGGCTATAAAGGACAGCCCTTTACCCAGGACCACTTTTGGTTTTTCTATTGTAGATCACTTTTCTAAATCACTATACCATGCATCATTTTGAGCCCCACCCACAGGTTTCACCAGCTCCCAACATCATGGTGATTGTCATATCAATTGTGTCTATGAGTGTCGCAGCAACTAGTAATGTCTTATTTCAAGCCGCTGTGCCTAAGGTGAGACAGCCCACATGATAGCTAATCTGATCACATGATTTCTTGTAGATGATGAGATTAAAGCTACAACCACCCACATCTAATGAGATGAAGCCATATTCACCTCTGGCCCCTCCACCGAACATTACACAAGTTATGCTACTGGCTAACCCAAATAAGGTGGTTTGTGCGTGTGTGTAGTGTTTTTGTGCGTGCGTGCGGAGTGTGTGTGAAGTGTAGTATAGCATATACAGTTGTGTAACATGTAATTATCACACACGCACTACACACGCACTCTAACACACTACACACGCACTATTACACACACTATTACACACACTACACACACACACTACACACGCACTACAACACACTACACACGCACTATTACACACACACACACGCACTACAACACACTACGCACACGCACACTACATGCAGTATATTAATTCACTATAGTTTCACATGACACCCAGCCAGAATGGACAAATTTCATAACAATGAAAAAATCGACCATTGCCCCTAGCAACCTAAATTTTACATTATTTGTAGGTGTCAATGTTTTAAGTCACCTCTCCAAGTTTTAAAAAGATAGCATGTATAAGTCATGAGATATGACATTTTGAAGTTGCAGTTTTTGCATACATTGTCAAAGAGAGGGGGGGAAACAGTTTCTTGGTAATCACACAAATCATCGGATTCAAGAATGCCATATCTTATGACCTATATATACTATCCATTTATAACTTGGAGAGATTATTGTTGACATTCACACCTACAAATTATGTACAATTGAGATATATGTACTTTTGAATTTTTGGTTTTTGCATATGTTGAAATACCTCATTTTTGTGATTGCCCAGAAGGGGCAACTGTGGCCCTCTCACATATATGTATGGGAAAGCCACAAATTTCAAAATGTCATATCTTATGACATATCCTTTCAAAATTTGGAGAAGTTACTTTAGGCGTTATCACCTAAAAAGAGAAATTCAGGTTGCTAGGGGCAACGGTTATTTCTATATACTATAAAGCCTTATTATGGAATTTGTCTATTAATGTAACCTTTGATGATTATCAAGCTGTTACATGAAAGCAATGTACGCCACTTCATTGTGTTTCAATATTATTTTTGTATACAACACTTAATGTATAAAGCACTCTAAACAGAACACACTGTATCATTGACATGACCTTGTGAAGAACACTTAGTTACTTGTAAGTCACCTTGATAACTAGAGTTGTCCAAAGGTGTCCAATTAGGGTCCCTTACCAGTCGTGGTGTTGTGATCACAGTTTGTTGTTATATGTTGCTGTAGGCGAAGGTGAGGTTACGCTATCGATTATCCTTCATACAAAATGAACAAGAATTGACTGAAATTGGAGAAGCGTCAGACTTTCCAAACTTTTAGGAGTATAATTTGTTTATATTGTAATTGTGTTTTGTACTATTAATGAAGCATCAACTGATCATGTGATGTGGAGTGACCTAATCTGTGGAGCTCTAGCTGATCTGGGCGGTCCAAACTACAAAAGTTTATTCCCTAAGCATTACTGATATTGGAAGGCTCCATCTCAATATCAACATGTGATGAGCATCATCACAGCAATTTTAAGAGTTCAGAAATGTCATTTATGATGTCATTATTCAACTATATTAACTGTGACAGCAATTTGGTTGATTAGAGCTCATCATGCACTCATCAATTTTACTCTCTTACTACATAATATGAAGTAGTTTATATCATGAACTCTTTGATGTGCTACGGAAATTTAATGCTTCTTGTATTCCCTACAACAGTGTCTGAACTACACAAAAGGGTTGATAACTCATTCTGTATGGCTGCCCCAGCTATGATCCAACATGTAATAGTTTAGGTTGCATTGCGTGTCTTCTGTCAATTGTGCGATATTGTGTAACCCGTATTACGATATATTACCTGTGCAACTGGCAACGAGTTAGTCGCGTCGCAAGCATGGATAGCAGCAGGCGGGTGTTAATTACAGGTGGTGGAGGGTTTGTGGGGCTGAAGTTATGTCAGGAACTAACACGACGAGGTTATAAGGTGACCGCCCTTGATGTGAAGTTTGTTAGTGATGCAGCCCTGGTGAAAGAAGAGGACAAAAATATTGATAAAGTGGAGGTATCGATAACTCGTGTCTGTCTATTGCACGCTACACTACTGTAGGCTGATATTACGGATACTAGCCGAGTTAATGAAGTAGTGTCTTCTTGTAAACCTCACGGGATATTTCATGTCGCTTCCTATGGCATGTCTGGGAGAGAAATGGTATGTTCGTATTACACCGGATATCACTGTAATCCTGTATTCTTAGCTCAATAAAGCTCAGATTGAAGCAGTCAATGTACAAGGGACCAGCAACGTGTTAAATGGTACTACAGTATATACAACATATTGTGTTACACATGTATAGCATGTAGGGAACACAATGTCCGATGGGTGGTATACACAAGTACATACAACGTAGTATTTGCAGGTCAGGTGATTGAGAATGGTGATGACACAACACCCTATCTGCCACCTGACCAGGTAATTCCTTCATTACTAGTGGGCGTGACTTACAATTCCTTGCAGCACATTGATCACTACTCTCGTACAAAGTGTATGGCCGAGCAAATGGTTATTGCGGCCAATGGAGATGAGTTACAAGGTGGCAGTGGGCACTTGAGGACATGTTCACTACGATGTGCTGGTATTTATGGTGAAGGGGAGACCAGGCACCTACCAAGGATCGTGGTCAGTTAGTGGGATCACATGACCTCGTGATAACATGTCATTACATATACAGTCATACATCCAGCAAGGATTGTTCTGCTTCAAGTATGGTGATCCTAATTGTTTGGTGGAGTTCATTCATGTTGACAATGTCGTGCTCGGACACCGCCTTGCAGCTATGGCACTTGATGATGACCAGAAACACAAAACTGTGGTCAGTTATTTGTGAGACCAGTGTCTCATGAGTTGAAATTAGCAGTTCCACCCACACCTGTGCTTAGTGTTTGCATAGTCACTATAATAATAGTAGTATACTATAGTAGTATACTATAGTAGTATACTGTACTGAAATAGCAGATTTGACCTTTGGTAATCTTTATGGCCATTTTTCTCCTGAAATTTGATCATTTCTGTCTTTATCTCCCAGAGGCATTACATGGCATGTTAAAACATGGTAGACTTTGTTGAGTGAACCAACTTAGTCTTTATTTGAAGTTAATAGATGATTTCATTACTAAGTTTCCCCATGGGTAATTTACACCTGACTTATCATAACTTCAAAATTGAATTACTTATCAACTTCAAATAAAAACTAAATTGTTTCTTGTTCAACAAGACCTTTACTTTCATACCATGTTTTAACATGCAAATTATTGCCCCAGGGAGATAAAGACAAATGGTCAAATATCTGTACAATAGTGGCCACAAAGGTCAAATCTGTGATGACATTATATCAAAACTACATGTCATGAGGGCTACTATTTATGTGGGAAGTTTCATACTTTTATGAAAAAGTGCACAATTTGGCTAATTTTGGGGGATACACCGCTATACTAGCTATATGCAGTATTACCTATAGTAATCCAACAACTGAATGTGTTATAATATAATACTCTCAATAGCACCTTGACATATTATTTTGAAATACGTCAAGCGATTAGCCAATAGAACAGTATTACACTTGTTTGTCAAGGTCCCTTGACAAAAACCTGTAATAATACTATTTTGATTGGCTAAAATAGTGTGGTGTGTTTCTATTAGAAGTAAATGACAAATAATGTTACCATAGTGATAGATGTCCCATGGCATAGCAACAATGTGGTTGCTTAGCAACAGGTGCTAAGTAACTGTTGCTATGGTAAACTCAATTTTGAGACCATAGTAATGGTACCTGGTGCTAGGCAACGGTTGTTAAGTGTGACTGATCTTTTGTAGTGAATTTCTGTTGCCTAGTAGCAATTACTATGGTTGTCAATAAGATGGATGGCTGTGGTATTCGGGATTAATAGTGCGAGCATTGTAAGGAGTGTGTGGGAGTGTCAAAGTGTCACACTGGGTGATAACTACCATACAGCAGCTACTCAGCTAGACAGAGTGGCTCTGCTACTGTTTAATTATCACCCAGTGAACTGAGTGAAGATAAGTTAGTTATAGTGCATAAACGAATGTTGATTTTATGCTTTGAAGGTTTGATGAATATTGTATGGTGTTGTAGCTACATATTATGTAGGTGGCGAGTGTATTGTTTTTGTTTTGGCAAATGGAATTTCTCGAGTTGGGAAAACACAAAACAAGAGGTAGCTGCTGCTGCTAAAACACCTTACAGTAGTATTGTACAGCTTGTCCTTCGTGATTAGTGGTGGGCGTGGCCACTGGTCCGGCACCACCTTCCATTACTTTCTAGTGGCTCAAGCATGACTGCCTACAGCAAAAATTATTCATGGCGTGATGAACAGTTGGATTCTACGGTCTTCTGCTCACTAATATGGCCAGCATGGGCAAATTCGAACTTTGCTTATGTCATTCGAATGATGCATCCTTCAAACCATTGAATGAATGCAATACATTCGTTTATGCACTAGTTAGTTATCACCATGTGATCGAGCCAATCAGACGTAGTTAGGTGGATTAGGAAAATTATGTGGACACGTGTGACAAAAGCACCATACTTGCACTGTCCACTCTATGTAATCTCATGTGCAAAATTTTGATAGGATCTATCCAATCCCTGCACCCTTGAAGCCATACAAGCTCTGTGTTTAGTTATAACTATTACTTTGTAACTTATATATAAATTTGTGTTGTTTTCAAAACCTTTTCAGGCTTTAAATCATTACACTCACTATTTGACAACTTTCATGCATTAAAACTAAAATTGATCAACTTGTTTTATCACAATTATAGTTGCAAAGCTTAGTGCAGTTCCATCCGGCCTTTCTGCACGAACATCTAGACTTTCACTCTTACAGCCACAGCAGCTATTGGTATTGTGCTCCTCACTGGAACCCAGATATTTTCTTCAAGTGTCCATCCCCAGCCTTCTGGAGAAGGTGTGTGCTGTTCAGGCTGCTCAGATGTACACCATATTTCATCTTTATAGGCTGCAAGTTTTGTGTGCTGTAACAGGGATTGTTGAGTTGGAGGAAGTCCCTCCATTGTCTTCTCTTTCTGACAAAAGAGTTCCTGTCTAAGTTCATTTACAAGTTGAAGTTCACTGGTCTTATCATATACGATGACAGTGAAATGTTCCAAGAGCTGAAAGTGTGTAGTATCAACACTTAATGCAGCAAAAGGATGAAGAGCCATATAAGTAAAAGCTTGTGACACATCACTAAAGTACTTCCATGCTTCCCACGTAGACGTTTTGCCTCGTCCATAGAAAGTAGATGTAGTGTCACATCCCGTGAAACTGTGGAATACAGGGAGAGCTAGTGATTTGTCTCTTCCCAGATCTTCATACACAGCATTGATGTGAATGTAGGAAAAGTGTTTTCCTATACCAAATGCAATCCAGATATTAACATCTTGACAAAATGACTTAAAGTGACAGAATTTCCCAATGACAATCACCACTACATCAGTATCAACAGTGCGGACCAAGACTTTGTGGGATCCATTTAGGATAGCATCTTTTAAATGAACTATGAGCCTTGTATCTGCCTCCTCATGATTACATAATTCCATAGACCTTCTGCTTCCTTTAATGATAGCTGTAGATGTAATAACAACGTGTTTGTTAGCAGGACAATTCCAGTCTGCAACTTTGTAGGAGAGAAATTCAAACAGTTCTTGTTTATTACTTGGATGACATAAAAAGTCAACCATTTTCCAGGCAGCTTATTGTTCCCTGCAACTTTTCTACGGATTCCTTTCCCTCATTTCTCCCTAGCTGACTGCTTGATGCTGTTGGGGAGATATGTGTCCCATACAACATCAACTCTTGTGAAACTTTCTAGCTGTTTAACTATGTGTGGTAGAAAAATTTGGTCAGCATATTATTCATTGAATGTCACAACATTATTAGTGAAGTAAATGCACAACAGCAGCAGCTCCATCAAGAAGCTTTACATCAACAAAACTAGGAGGTTCACTTTGAACATCACTCACCAAAATGTCCAACAGATCAGACTTTTTTCCCAATCATAACTTTCCACAATCAGATAGTGAAGGGGGAAAAGGGTGGTTTTCATGACAAAAAATGTGCTCATATCACTCTCTGTGCTGCATCGCAACATACAGGCAAGAGAAAAGAGAGATGTCATTTTTTAGCAAATAAATCTTTTCAGTGTGTTTTCCTTGAGTTTTCGGGTAAAAAGAGGAAGAGAATTTTTCTTGATGGGATCATGAATTGAATGTGTGCGATTATTTACCACATTTTGTAATATTTGGTACTTTACCAATTTCATAAATTGTGTTCACTGTATTTACTACTGACTGATCTATAACATTCCTTGTGTCCAATACCAACAACTCACTGAAAACCAGATTCTAAATCACTTGGATTAGAGAAGTACTCACATTCAAATTCCTTCAATAGTTGTGCCTGTTCAGGTCCAGCATTTTCTGAATGCTGAAGGATTCTCTGTTAGGCCAACTGCACCACCATCTGATTTGACTACCTCATTATTCTGCTCATGGGCTTGGTCAATTGGCATGGTAGAAAATCTCTTAACAGTTTTATGGATAACCCAATGACCATTTACTTCAAATTCTGTTTGTATACTTACTGGCAAAGTCTCCATGTCTCGTATGTGTATTGGGATCCACCTCGCATAATTATGATGATCAAGGGAACCAAGGCCTTAAGACTTTCAACATACAAAGAAAGTCTCCAGTTCCTGTTAGGTTAGGATAATCCTAAGGCTGCAGCACATGTTGCTATCAGACCTTCAGTGCTGGTCACTGTAAAGTGTTAATAATAATAAGAAAATATTATTCACTCTGTGATCTGATTAAAATTAAACCCAATAGCTCCATGTTGAGTATTGTGTCTCAGTACTGAAATGTTGGACTCTGTGATTTCATCTTCTGCCTCCAATCTTCTCTAGCCGCATCACTGTGTTCCCCTTCAGTATGCATGAAAGCATCTTCCTGCAGTTTTGCCAGTGCCAAAGCTGTCACCTGGTGAGCATGTCTAGTTCTGGTAAGATGCGAAACTTTGAGAAAAGAATCAGCAGTGCCTGTTGTTGTGATGCCTGTTTGTACCAGAGCACTAGTCCAGCCAGATTGTTCTAAATAATCGCCATATGTTCTCCACATTGCCATCTCAATGTGTAGGCCATCAAACATTGCAATGAATTTGTTTTCTCCATGTGTTTCAGGCCATTTCCACTGAACAAACTTGGCAAGGGCAAACAGGGGTGCATTGAATGCCATAACAGGTATCTGACCAGGATTAAGAAATTCTGTGGCACTTCTCAGAACATTAATTCCATGCTTTATCATGGCAGGAGTAGCTGCTTTGTCATAAAAGAGAGGTAAGAGCTGTGTTAATGTGGTACAAGCATCTAATGGCACATGTACATCCTGCAGTGAAGCATGTAATAGTGTGGTGTGCTTCTATTTCATTACTATCCAAAAGCTGGCTGGCATGCTTCAACCAACCTTTTTCTTGAAGCTGTGCATTAGCCAAACAACCCATTGTGGAACTTGTTGTCTTTAAAGCCACTGCAGGCAATATTGTGTAGCTATCAGGCAACAGATGATTTCTTTTGGCATCGACTGAATTCTATCTGATGTCAGTCTGTTTAATTCCTGGATTTTCTGCTGTTGGAAACTGAAATAAGCTAATCCCAGTGCCATGAAAAGATCCTTTAACAGTTGAACTAGTGGGATTGTGATCAAGGTTATCAAGAGCACCAACTGTGAACAATCCACTACGCAATTGAGCTGGAACTACAGCTCCTTTACTAGGATTATCGTCACAAACTGCATTTGCAAGCTGATTCTCAAGCTGCAGTACTCTGTAATAGCTGACACTAAGCTCCAAGTTATACAACTGCATCCTTGACCTAGTCTCAGTATGAATCTTCAAGCCAATGTACAGTGGCAGTGGTGGCTCTTTGTTTGCAGCATGTCGAGACTTGGTGGCAGAATTTGCAGATTTTGTTTTATAGTTGAACAGAATGGTCTGAGACACAGTAAGTGAGTCAGTGAAATCATTGTCTGTAAGATCACTACCATTTAGTAGCTTGGGGATAGGACTGATGGTACTGATGGCAAATAGAAGTAAAATTACCATTAAATTGGAATCCATTGAAGTTAGCAAGTTCCCTGCGTAAAATCTTGGCAGCCTTAGCAAGCAATACAACCTCACCTTCATAATTAGCTTTTGCAATTTGCTTTAACATTTGCTGCATGCCCTGTTCAAAAACCAACACTGTTTTTACCATCATTTTGCTTTTGGACTTGTGGAAAGTACTCAAGGATTTTCTCCCTTAAAAGACGCTATTGATCTCCCTTTGAAAGCCAAGAGTTTGGATGCGTTGCTCATACAACTGATACAATACTGAAAACTTGAAGTAAAACAATCCTTCATCTATGCAATTTTCAGTGTAAGAAAACAGTTCAACAAGAACCCTTGCCTTTACTTGACTCTTCAAAAGACTCACCACATTCCTTAACCTGCTGAAGCTTGAAGGATCTGTGACAATTATGCAATCCTGTTAAACACTCCAAGTGATACTTAGCTTCAAGTGCTACAAGGTCACCACCTTCTATCCTAGCTAGCCATTAATTCTGTATCCTGGAGAAATATAGCCATATGTTGGCACTGACTTGTTTGCTTCAAGAGTTTTAAATTCATGCAGGTTTCCACCTTCTTGCTGACAAAATAAGCAAGCCATCTTTTCCATTGACTGTCGTCGATTCTGTTTTACCACATACCCACCAGTTTTGCTGGCTTCTTCCTTGTCCCTTTTACTCATCAGTCTCTCTATTTTATCCTTGCTGAACTTATTGTGACACGATTTGTGCCATAATGCTTTATTGTTAACCAGATGAGACGTAGTTGTGTCTTCTCCAAAGTTGAAAGCCACTGGTAATGCATTATAAGCTCTAAATGTGCTTACATTACATATAAAGGTACTATAAGGTTGTGACTTGTCTCCTCTCCCATTTACGTTAAGTGGACACTTCAAAGGCTCACTGGAGTTCTTTTGACATACACAACATATTCCAATCCATGTTGGTCTTTATGTATAGAGTGATCTGTACAAAATGTTTAGATAAGTACAGTCTGTTATAAACAAAAGCATGCACCTGACCATATGCATGTGCTTTATTCAAGAATACCACAATCAAAACATTTACAATCAGCTGTTGGCATGGAAACAGTACATTCTTTATCTTTATAGTCAGCTGTCAACATCATGTTTACCAAGGTGTTTAATTAACAACATGTTTTACACATGTTTTCTTGTATCATTATTTTATTGTACTTCAAATTTCTTAATAGGCTATAATTGGTCCCAGGGGTGATACCCTTTTAGAATGAGATGGATCCTATCAAAAATTTGAAGCTAAGGCTTTAAGGAACATGTACAAAAAATTTGGTGCTTTTGTCAGCTGTATCCACTTGCACTTCAAATATGGCTTTTAGCCACCTAACTAACTAGTTCATGACCTCATATCAACCACAAATGGAATTGTACCAGTGGAGTAAATAACCAAATATGGAGATGGTCTGATGATCCTGCATGTAGGGCAGGTACCAATGATTAATCCTTTACACAGCTATTGTGATGGATTAAATAAATGTCCATAAACGGTCTTTGTATATTTTCAGTTGCTCCATCAATCAGTCCCAGCAGGGTAAACTGATAAAGAATAAACTTCTTTCAATATCCTCTGGCTCCTCATGAGTAATCCTCACCACTGCAATGTCACTCTACCAACCATGGATGAAGGCAAATCATACCACTGGAAACTGCTGCTTTGTAAAAACGTCCATTGGCACAGTTTAAAGCCTGTATACAGTGTCTATCTAGTAGCTACAAAGTTATATTCAGACTAATCACACTGCACACTAACAGAAACTAGAACTCACTACAAACAGAAACTTTATTATCCGTAAACTGTCGTACACTGGGATATAGTATTCCGTATACTTGGATGATATCTTCCTAGTAACGGGATGTTTTTCCATCATCCCTTGTGATTAGCGGTAAGAGGGGTTTATAGTTAGCAGTAAGAGGGGTTTATAGTTAGCGGTAAGAGGGGTTTATAGTTAGCGGTAAGAGGGGTTTATAGTTAGCGGTAAGAGGGGTTTATAGTTAGCGGTAAGAGGGGTTTATAGTTAGCGGTAAGAGGGGTTTATAGTTAGCGGTAAGAGGGGTTTATAGTTAGCGGTAAGAGGAGTTTATAGTTAGCGGTAAGAGGGGTTTATAGTTAGCGGTAAGAGGGGTTTATAGTTAGCGGTAAGAGGGGTTTATAGTTGAGATATGTACAGAGATTGAACATTTGATCAGCAAATGTATTTATTTCTTAAACAAAGAAAGGCAAAACAGCAGTCATCTTTGATGCAGATTAGTAAAGATAATACTCTGTTTATGTATTAGAGTATACACTGACGATTATGATAGTGTACATATAAAGTACAATGAAATATTCTAATAGAGTAGATGTGAAATGGCCTACAGACTGACAGAGGTAATGTTAATTGTAATGACATCACAAACTTACTTCCTCCACATCTAATATGTAATAACATACTCCATTGTGTCCCGTGATGTATGGTGGATCATGTGATGTATGGTGGATCATGTGATGTATGGTGATCATGTGGTCTGGATGTCTGGCAGTTGTTTTTAGCTTTTATAATGATTAAATTGTTAGTATTCCAAGTTGTTATGTATCTGTTGCTGCTTTAACAAACTGTTTTATTAGCTCCCATGTGTCCAAACTGTATACTAGCCAGTTATGCAGTGACAGCACTTGTCTTCTTATTATTTAGGGCGGGCAGTCATATTTCATCTCAGATGGAACTCCAGTGAACAACTTTGAATTCTTCCGACCACTGGTGAGCATGCAACACTAGCCACACCCTCTAGCTAATGCTATACTCATCTGCAGATAGAGGGGCTGGGCTATACCTATCCTAAGATCAGAATACCAGTCGGATTGGTTTATTTTGCAGGTAGGTTAGTAATCTACCAATTGATGCACATTATTTCCACCCCCAATAGCATTCCTAATAGAATGGATACACAGTCTAGTTTACCTGGTTACCGGGGGATACAGCTTTCAGCCGTTACTGACAAGAGCTGAGGTAAGACAATAGCCATGTCAGGGGAGGCCAGTCTCATGTGATCTACTAATAACCAGTATTCTAATGTGTGAATTGGTAGTGTATCCATCTGGTGGTCACATCACGCCACATGGCCAGTTTTCATTGACGAGCACACAAATTCCTAGTGTTATGTATTGTACTATAACTAGCTCCGTCATGTCCCAATAGTGGATTAGTGTCGAAAATTACAAAACTTTACAAATCCTTTGTAATTAAGAAACAAGTGTAAATGGGAGGCGTGTCCCTTGGACAACAATGTTCTCCTTAGAGCAGTGAACACTGTAATAGAACATTAGCTAGTTAACTATATTACTCTCTTGGAGCTTCTAATATGAAAAGGGGGCAAGCCTCCAGATCCCATCATCTGACTAAATTGTGAAAAATCACACATGTGGACATGCGTGAAATGATTGGAATGTTCATGTTTAGTGGGTTGCTAATAAGAGCAGGGCACAGTTTTAAAAACATTTCAAGAATTTTCTTGTAATTTAAGGTATCAAGAATGGCTTACAAGTAGATTTGCACTATAAAGTTTGTGATTTGATCATCAGGTGTCAAATGCGCCCATATAGGTGATTTTCCAAAATTCAGTCACATATTACATAATATATTTCAAAGTCTAATGTGTAACAGGCTTGGGGTCAAATACTTTGAAAAGTATTTAAATATAAATACTCTGAAAGTATGAAATACAAATACTTATATCCAGGATGTATTTCAAATACAAATTGTTTTAAAATACTTCTGTACTTTGATCTGAACTACACGTACTGTTTTAATATTGTTCTAATAAATTTCAAGTGTATGGTAAAAACAAGTGTAACATCATAATGCCGGAAAACAATAATGGAGTAGACTTCTTGCTGTTCTTAGATGACATTATGTTACAGGGTTTGAATGCTTGTACTTATACCGTATATTGAAATTTGTTAATCCGTGAAAATTACATACCTCGAAAATTTGTATAATTGGTTAATAGCCACAGCTTGTATAATAGCCGCCCCCGGATAGTAGCCGCTTTACAGCCTAAAATTATTGTAATAAGAGCCGCGGCTTGTATCTGATCATACCGTTGCAAGTGTTGATAAGACACGTTTGAAGCAGAAACCTGGCAAAGGAGTTGCTTTAAGCCAGGAAATAGCATTTTTGAGAGAAGTTAAAATGAATGACAGTGTTGATAGATGATTAAACAAGGTCAGTCACTCATGAATCTGTGTAAACACCACAGGCTGCTGCCACACAAGCCATAGTAGCAGCAGGGTTTTGCTTGCTGAAAGTTATGCTATTAACCGGTCAAATATGGTATACAGTGTAATGGGGTGGTGTCCATTATTTGGAATGTCATTGTATAGGTTAACAAGACAGGAGTGACTCACTACTTCAACATGGACAAGGCTCAACGTCACCTTGGTTACCAGCCATTAAATAGGAACCTTGACGGTGTAGTAGAGTGGTATAAGAAGAGGTTACCACGACAACCCAACAACAAGAACAATTCATGGTTACTAATACTCAATATTTTATTAATGGTGACATTTGTAGCCATTTTGTTCAGTTTTATACCAATGGCTGGTTGATTAGGTGTTGTCATTATGATGCATTCTTGGAGCAGTATTTTATGATCCCTGCAGGGCACATGTTACTATTATAGTAACAATAATACCACTCACTTTCAATGATCACCTTATATGATACTGCTAGTGGTGAATTGGGAGCTTCTTCAAACAAGGATTTTCCCTCATCACAACATTTACCTAATATGGGATCTAACGGTAGAGACCCCAAAAACTCCACTCCCATATCAGTTGCCATTTTCTGTGCTCCGCCAGTTGTAGGTGGGAATATCTGTGACTGGGTCTATGGGTCATGTGACATCACATGATCCAAAATGACATCACTCCTAGAATCTAAGAGGATCTTACAATTCCAAAATGACATCACTCTTAGAAATGGTTGCCTCTAGTTAGCGGACTTCCTATGGGTGATAAACCCAGGCAGACAATACTGAGCAAAACTAACAGGTATGGATATAAGGCAATAAAAGTAGTTTGCTCATGTGGGATACAAAATTTTCAGCAGGTTTTCTGAGTAGAAGGAGTATTCCATTATTAACATTTTTTCACTTTGATACTGTCTGCAAAATATAATTCGTTGTCATAGGAAATAATAAAAGAGTACCCCCCCCCCCCCCCAAATAGACATTTAGCATGACATCATTTTGGAAAAGGTTTATATTATAGTTACAACAAAAAAAAACAGCAGTCAGGTGCACAAGATTTTAACAACTCTAATGCTTACACAACTTCCGCCTTAAATTTGCTGACGCACAAGAACCATTAAAACCTCTGTATGATTCTCAATGAGACTAAACTGTGTGTAAGTTAAGGTGAGTGTGAGTGTTGCTATGCATAACTGATGTAATACTGATGTAGTATACAAAACTTGTCATCACACAACGTACACTAGCTCACCTTACAGTTGGGACACACAAACACACTCATGTTCTCTACTACTCCAATAACTGGTAAATTGACCTTCTGACAGAAATTGATCTCTTTCCTCACATCCATTAATGAAACCTCCTAAATATTAGAAAGAACTTTATTAACATCTTAACTGGAATACAAACACACTACATAACACCTCACAGTAGTATATTGTAATAGTTAGCTAGTGCTCATTTCCTACCATCAGATACTCCCAGGATCACATGAGCTTAAGTGACAGGTGTAGGGCTCACCTGTGGTGTTGTTATGACGATGGCACCATCAACATGACAGTCACTAAGGTACTGTACAATGGAGAGGTGTTCATCAGATGTCCCCGGTGGAGTGTCCACAATGAGGTAGTCAACACTACCCCAGTCTACGTCTCTCAGGAACTGCTTGATCAGTCCTACAAGGGGGAGGGGCTTAGTGGGTGTGGCTGGGACTAGTATGCTCAAAATAACTTGTGGAATAACACAAGGGCTTGCTACGATATGGAATATCATACTCACCATTCTTTTTAGGTCCTCTCCAAATCACAGCATCATCCGGACTGGATAATAGGAAGCCTACCGACATCACTCCAAGATTATCCTCCATGTACTGATAAACAAAATAGTGTCATAACAAGGAGAGGGTGGTGGTGGTGACATACCACAGGGGACCATCCTGAGCCACTTTGGTGCACCTGCTCCTTCTCCACTCCCATCAACTTTGGGATGGATGGGCCACAAATATCAATATCCAGTAACCCAACCTGTGATCATGTGATCCATGATGATGTCACATGACATCACCTCAGAGGGTCCACAAACTACTTTCAGCAAGATTTCAAGTCTTATATAAGAAATTTTAGTCATACAAGCATTGATAATATCAAGAGTGAATTATTCACTCTTGATATTATCAGTGTTGTGGTGGCCCTCTCGGATATCCCACATCACTAGCTCACTTGTAGTTGGTCATCAGTAGCTAATCCTCTAGCAAGACAAGCAGAAAAGCTACTCTTCCCTACCCCTCCCTTACCAGAGAGGACAAGTATTTTGTGAGTGACATTGGACATTCGTTCCTTCACTGCTGCTATCGCTACAGTACACAAATATTATATAGCTAGCAATGGAGCATATCATGTACACATCTCACCTGGATCAGGAGCTCTAGGCAACCCTGACGCACACACTGCCTGATTAGGGCAGCCAGAACATGCGGCTACCTTGCCAGCATCACTGCTTTGAGTACCTGGACAGTCTGCATAAAAAATATTAGAGTTCATTAATATTGTAAAGTGCGTGGGCGTGTCCCTATTGATCAGAAGGACAGTACTAGCTAGCTTGCCTTGTGGAGCGTCCTGAGGTACATCACTCATCGCGTGATCTTGTTGTTAAGATTTGTTGAACCTGTAGGGTTAGTGTTGGTCATATTGGCTACTGACTAGGCTACCTCCACTGGCTAACCGGTTATCTGCAGCTATCCCGTCAACCTGATCGCAACTTATACACCATGGAAGAGCCAGAAAGCAGTTCCGGGGCGAGCGCTCACTTATCAGAAGGGCCGCCTCAAGCGGTCTCCCTCCCCACTAGTCAGAACACCGCGAGCCCTAATGGAAGAACGGACAATGTTGTGTGCGCCGATCAGTCCTTTGGTGCGATTGATACGCCAAGTCCATCAAAAGATAATGGCCGACCCACTCGTAAGGGCAGGGCGAGCGTGGAGAACTTGACGTGTGGTACGTGTGGAAAGGTGTGCTCCAATAAGAACAAGTTTATGCGCCATCAAAGCACTCACTCTGAAGAGCGACCATACACGTGTCACTTGTGCAAGAAAGGATTCAAATGGGTCGAGTACCTGAACAAACATCTCAAACAGCAACACCAAGTTAATCCAATAAGTGAGTTGAATTATATTATTGTGTTTTTGTTTAATATGTTGATTCTCCCCCAATAGCATCTTCTGATGTTACCATGACAACCACTCCCCCAGCTGTTACAACAGCAGCTGCTGGTAACCTGGGGGAAACCCCTACCCTATCGACCAACATGGACACCACTGGACTCACTGGTGACACTACAGGCCAGCCTGTCATTAGCAAGGAGATGTACATTTCAGTCATTGAGGCAGTACTGAAGAACAAAGATGTGATTGGGGCATTGGATAGTAGCCTACGCAAGGAGCAACCCGATATTCCTGGTCAGTTTCAGAATGTCAACCAGAGCCCTGCTGTGTCCATGAGCTCCTTACCTGACAGTGGTGTAACAAGTGATCCAGTCACCACCCCACCTGTCTCTAGTCCAGATCTTGGTACTGCTACAGTGACATCATCATTTCAGAGTAACAATAAGGTTGCCATCACATTCTCAGTGCCCGTATTGACCACAACTACCCAAGCTACCCCTAACATAATCAGCGAGGCATTGACCACTGGACCACTGCAAAGCACCGGTGTAGTCACAGCTGCCAACACTTCGTTTGATGGAAGCTTTGGTGGGGGGGGTACCAACTCCTCTTTTGACCAAGGGAGGTTCCCCAGTGAAGGTGCTGTCATCCTTACTGAAGGAGCCATCAGTTGCCAGTTAGCATCCACCCTAACTAACAACAATGCTCACTCCATGAATGCTGGAGCCAATGAAAGTACAAATGATGGTGATATTGGTACTCCTAATGGTGCCGTGAAGAAGTACATCTGTGAGCATCAAGGCTGTAGCAAGGCATATCGCTACAAGAAGGATGTGATACGGCACATGAAGATGAAGCATGGTTCCCAGCCAATGAGGTATGAACAGAAGGAGGTCGCAGAGTCATTCATGCGTAAGCATGGCTGTTCACAGTGTTCCAAGATGTATGCTCACCGCAAGGACCTGCTTCGGCACCAACGAGATGTGCACTCCCCTGATGCAGTGGTGCGACGAGAGGCACTGAAGACCAACCAGAAACGCTACCCCTGTGAGCACCCTAACTGCCACAAGTATTACGTGCACAAGAAAGACCTAATACGACACAGGAGGAATGACCACAGTGACACTACTGAGACTAAAGACATGCACATTCCGGAGCCTGTTAGTCCATCCCAACTTTCTCCCGGACCTAGCAAACGTCAGCGTACATGGTCAGGCGGTAACAAAGTTGTGAGTGTGAAGCCAGAGACAGCTGCAGAACCAACCAGTGTCTCTGACATGCAGTGGGTCAGTGTAGTTAGGGAGGGAAATGTAGCTGCTGCCATGGCAACATCAGATGCTAATAGTGCTGACACACTGGAGTCCAGCTGTGCACTATTCAACACCACAACAGCTAACACTGAGACTAACAACTCATCTTTGATGTCATTGTTGAATGTTAACCCTCCAATAGATGGGACCAGTACAGCTAGCGTCCACCCTCTGTTCTCGGCTGTCACAAGTATGGCTCAAGACACCACCACCCCCACTGAGAGTAACAGTTAACTTAACCTCATTTGTTGTTATTGTATACAATTGTTGATTTCATTGTATACTCTTAATGTTGTTTATGTGTTTACGCAGTGTTATTGTATTGTTGTTGATTTCATTGTGTCATCATCTGGTCTCTGCTGCATGAGCTAAGGCCTAGTAAACAAAGAGAAGATGATATTAATTCTCCATAGCAACAGTCTTCTAACCTTGTCGTTACCTGTTTAAGGATCTGTTGCCCCAGCAACTGTCCAGCCATGCTTGTCAGTTTTGTACCAGCATCTCGACGACATTTAACATAGCCAACCACATTAGCTCCATTTAACACCACACCCACCACTGTCACCACCTGTGTATAATAAACTATTAAACCTTGTAATGACATGTTTGCAGAAAAATTTTGATGCCCATTCTCTTCAAGTAGGAAAATGTTTTTGTGCAAAGGAATACACTTATTAACAACACAAATCACAAGTGACATATCAACAGTGTGTGTACACACACGTACACACACACACTTACTAGCCAGTTCAAGTTTAACTTTAGCAGGCACACAAACATGAACAACACCCAGACCAGTGGACATGCCAACAGTGACACCCAGAATATCCATGACTCTGAGCTGTTCACCTTATTCTGATCCTGAGGAATACATGATAGAGTATATCACAACAATAACACTTAATGGAATGTGATATTTGAATACTCTGACCAATATTTGGTTTGTGTACAGCATTCACCTCTTGTGTGTAAGTATTTATGAGACATTTGAATATTTATTTGAAATCTTAACATATTGGTTTAGACACACCTTGCGAGCCTCAAACACCCAGCTGCTTGACCCATCCTCTTCGACTTTATTCCACCATCTCAGGCCAGCCAGTAGTCGACCTGTGACATTCTTAACTATCCAGAAATCAATAGCTAGTAATAGGATGATGGTTAACACACTGCCTGTGAAACTGAAGTAGATTGAGCAGATGATGTAGAATACCAATGCTAGAACTCTGAACAACAAATGAAAGATGACTGCAACTGGGTGCCTAGCAACAACATCAAATAATGAGATCACATGATCCAAACAATATATATATATATATATATATATACTGTTAGCATGATACGTGGTGGAGAGTTGGCAAGTGATGAAAGAAGTGTTATTATCCAGCAGGTATAGTGAAATGATGTGAACAAACAAACAGGATTAGGAATGTAATTGTCAAAACAGATACAAATTATGTGGTACCCACCCTCCCACGTAGGCATATGTAACATGTATGGTTTCTGGCAGCAAAAAGTCTTGGACCACTTCAACTAAATTTTTTTGTTTCTTGGGCCCGACCGACCCTATATTTGTCAGAACATTAATGTTAATAATGTGATCACCTTGCAAGCAGCAAAAAATGCCACAAACTGATTGCAAAGTTATCAGCTGTCGTAATACCTATTCAATATCTAACCATATAGCTACCTACTCACAAGTGATACAGCAATCATGATGTAGCTTAGCCACCATTTGACTTGCAAAATCACTCTTCAGCTGGCAAAAATCACTATTTTATTTTACTGACCTGCCGACCCTGTACTTGGCTGAATTTGGCCCGAGAAACAAAAGATTTAGTTGAAGTGGCCTTAGCAATATTTGCAGTAGAGTTTGATCATGGTTCAGAAACAATAATGCACTTATCAATATTATCCCCCACCTCCTGGGCAACAGTGGGGGAAAGGTGGGGATTTGACTTTTTCAAAACTCAAATTCCCGACCTGTGGGGACACGACAAGCATTAAATCCCCACCCAGTGTCTCGCCAAGTGTACCTAGGGAAGCAGGTTATTCTTGCAGGAGGTGCATAGCCTGTAAAACCGAGCAAGCAGTAAAATAATTTGGATGGTCAAATTCCCCACTAGTGGGGCAATTTTTAACGTCAAATTAAATCTCCCACTATTCCCTCACATACTCCCGGGAGGGAGGTAGTGGGACTTAATATTGATAGGTGCATAACTGGTAAGTGTGCTTGAAGTAGTATCTAGGTGAAGAAACTAACACCTCCTAACTACCACACTGACACAGGTGACATATGAATATTTGACTGCTACACTGTAGCCATCACGTGATACACTTATAGTCTACAAGGAACCTCAAGGACGTGCTGAATCGTTCGCTGAATTGCGACTTTATAACGTCACGTTACGTTTACACATCGTAATAACTAGATCACTCGGGATACATCCCTCTACACGTTAATGGACAATATTATATAACTCACTTTATTAAAGAACTACCACTCCGGTCTTCAAAGCTGTACAAAGTTGCTCTATCCGCCATGACGAAAATACAATCCCACAACTGAAACTATTTAATACAAGTAAAAATGGAGCTCCGCAAAAGACGCGGCACAGATGAAGCCGAGAATGAAGCCCCCAGCAGTGTTCAGCCTACTAGAAAGGAAAATCACGCGGATGATAAATATAACGTCTCAGAGCTAAGAGGATCGTTTTGGCTCACTAGGATAGTGTTTATACGGTGCCTTGGATTTGTATATTGTAAGCGCCTCTAAAATGTATGATGTTTTAGAGGCGCATAATGTTTAGTTGTAGCATTTTTGGTGGCACTCAATCAAAATGGTCCCTTACTGGGCAGCCGTGGCTTATTACCAGTACCACTGTATCTGCAGCGAGTCCGACAACAAATTGGTAATTGTATTGTCATAGTAACTTGGTCATGTGACTTATATTCAGGTACAGACAACAATTGGTCATTATTCTCAGTGGTACCAACTCTGCTATGGTGGGTGGAGCCACAGGACATGGATGTGACACTTGACATAGTTGCCTGGTGTGGTCTGGGGTTGTCAAGTGTCATGATGCTGTGTGGGTCTTGCAATGTTGTCATATCAGCAATACTATGGCTTCTCTACCACTCATTGGTCAATGTTGGGCAAAGATGGTACGTGTGGCACTCCTGGGAGTTGTGTGTATGTGCGAAACCCCCGGGGGTTGTGTCTGTCTATTATTGTGAGATTACCTTGATACATGAAGATTGAGATTATATCGTTAATCATTGGTGTGGGTCAGTGGTAAAATTTTTGTGATTGGCATGTCCCTGCCCCACAATAGAGCAGTGGTCTGCTTTTGTAATACTTGTAGCAATGTCTGATATTCTATTCCTGTCAGATGTATATAATCACTGCACCAAGCTGTAAAAGGAGAGGTGCAATGTTTTAAAATTCTGGTTGAGAAATTCGTCAAATCAAAGGTGGTGGCCAATGCCAATGCAATGATATTTAGTTCCAAACTTTTACATGTGCTAGCTAGAAAGATAGTAGAAGCTACGGTGCTGCATCTAATGCATACATGAGCAATGAAAACATGGCAAGAGGGGATCAAAGGGGTGTTTTTAAAATACTCTAATACAACAGTCTAATGGAACATCCATCATTAAATTCTATGAAGAACAAGGACTAACTCTTAGACCCCTTGAACTTTAACTTTGAGCTCAAACCATACTCCTGCATTGAAAGCTAGTTACCTCTGCTATCTAGATTTCACTTATAAAGTAGCTTCCATTGCTTATTCAACCAGGTTCAGTTGCCAAATTTAATCTCAGAGAAAGCCTCCACTATAAGTGCCCCTAGCTTAGCACCTCCCTTGAGGTATCCTAGATCTGCCCCTGACAATGGTGTCAATTTTTATATTTGCTAGCCTCTGTGTATTATATAAATTGTATGTGTTGCCATGGAGACTGAATCTTTCATAGGTATTCATTTGGTGAGCAGTTGTTTGTGTACCTGCTGCTGTTACCATGGTGATGACATGCAGGCTGGGAATCCCAATTACTGGAGACTGGTTTTGTAGCCATCTTCCTGTCTCCTGTGTTGAGCCTTCGTCAGCTACCACGCCACACCCCTACCCATCCAGCCATAATCTGGGGTTACCGCTGGTTATTATTCCGTATCATGATGGGAGCAGTAAGTGTAACCACTTATCCAACACGAGGCAGACTGATGCTCATATCTTTGGGAGTACTTAACACAACAAAGATTTTCGAGCCCTTCTTGCTTTTGGGATCACAATACACTACACACACAATGTTTAGACTACCAAATACACATTAAACATGAAACTTGTGTAGCTAGTGACATTGTCCAGCCATGACAGTGTGTCTCATGATACATGCTGTTATGTGATGTGACTATATAATGGCTAAACTATATATTATGTCCTAGAGTACTCCCTTCTCTTAGTTATTTTAACAACTCCTAGCTTGTTACTAAGTGATGAGGATGACAACACCATCTGTCAATTCCATATTAGGGGTTGATCAAGCTACGAGGTGATCAATGTTGGAGAGACCTCACTTGTATGGAATATCATTATGAGACCCAACCAGTGCCCAACCCCTTGAGTTATTATCTCCATCACATGCCCACCATCATACACACCTTAGAGACATTTGGTAACCACTTTGTAGAGCTGGTGGCTCCATTGCTGCTATTTCTTCCTCGCCCATTCAACATTGCTGGAGGACTGATCCAGATATCATTTCAGGTAAGTTGTATATCAGTAACAGTAGGGATACAGTGGAACCTGACACTACACACCTCTTAATCCTGTTAAGTGTGCATAGAAGGAAAAGTTTAGGAATTTTAAGTTCAATTAGAGTTTTTTTTTTTAAAAAAAAAAGCAGTGAAACAAGAAAGCTGTGTATAACTAGCTGCAGATATACTAGTGTACATTTAATCCTTACTTCAGTCAATCTATAAGGATTAAATGTCCGGTATATCTACAGGTAGCTTTCTTGTTACTTTTTAGCTATTCTCTTGACTTGTTTCACTACTTTTTTGTCTTTGATCCCTAAAGTCTAACTTTTCCTTCTACTTGTTTGTTTACTTTTTGATAACATGATTATGACTGGTGAACTTGTACACACTGCAGGAATGATGTCAAGCATGCCATTAAAATTATCTTGTGTCTGAACACACACCAACTACTGCAGCCATGTTCTGCCCATTACACAACATTTCACACAGAAGAACTGTCTCTGCAACAATTACTCTAGTTGCTATGGAAATACAGGCAATATTAATCGTAATAGCTACTATCACAGCCAAAGGGAAGCTGTATTGCGTTACTGCAAATCCACACCTTTGCATTGTCAACAAAATTAACTGGAACACAGGAGGACAAATGTGTGTACTGCGGTATGCCAAAAGGCATTTGTCGGGCTGAAGCGACATCTAGTCGTAAAAAGATCAAGCCTGTAGCCTTAGCTGTCATTGGGTTATGCTTGTTTGAAGAGTATATCAGGCAGTATAAAGGTCTGCTAAATACAAAAAAATCTATCAACGTATCAGAAGCATTTTTGGCTGCTCTGAAGACATTTTTGGGACCCTGGTATGCAGTATACTACTGATAAACTGACCTGGAAAATTAGGACACCTTGATAATCAGGACATCCCAAGGTCATGTGTACAAGTGATGCAGTAGTCCCCAATAGACAATCCTGATCAATTGGGAATATTCAATATATATACACGGTCACAACTGTTTGGAGACCTCTACAAGACCTCTCACAAGTGTATTGCAGTACATCCACCTTGGAAAGTTATAATAATAGACAAAATTTGTTGTCTTCAAATAGGGTTTTGGGATAGAAGTATCATATGTGATGATAATCAGCTTTAGTAATAGTCTTACTCTATTTCAACATCAAATACAAAGTTAAAACAGGCAGCAGCCAGGTAAAATAATTTATCATATGATACTTCCTTGAAGGATCTTATGTAGACACCTTGAGGTACTTAATGTACTGTACTACATGTTATAGTGAGCCATACCCCCTTAAACAATCAAAACATGCCACACCCTTCAAGCAAACAAGACATTGTACCACACACCCTAGCTTGTACTATAACTGAGTGGTGAGATTAAAATAGTTGCTTAATTTTTTAAAATCTCCAGTGATAAAAGGTAGTGAAACAAGAGATGATGGTAGCTGGTATTTTGGCATTGAAAAGATGGTGAAAATATTCCAATTGAGGGATTTTCCCACATGTTACAATGCCAGGCTGGGATTTTCCCTTGTAGCTACCATCACTTGTTTCACTGCTTATCTATTTCATAATTTTTTGTTCCATTATCTTGGCAAGTCATATATTACACAGTGGAGCCTTAGTTATCCAAACCCCTTGGGACCAGGGGTGGTCCATAAGTCTGAAAAGTCCGTATCTCTGAAACTGTGCATAAAATAGCATAAAGAAAAAAAATTTAACTATTAGTATTTCAACTACCCTAATAGAACAGTCACTACTCTAATAGAGCAGTTATTTCCATAGTTCGGTTAACTGAGAATCCAGGTGAGTGGGGTCCGGATAACTGAGGTTCCAGTGTAGTGTTTTTAAACTTCACCATCACAAATTTTAGAGCTAGACTCTCTCTTACAATCATTGATTATTTGAACACAAGATTGTTACTTTCATTTACTTGTACTTTATCCATACCTTCATATAGCTTTGGCAAGTTCTCCAAGTGATGGAGCACATCACCTTGGTTATACTATGTCATTGGTGCCATAGTTGTGGTTTTTTCCTATTAGTTATGCATGTTTTCACAATGTTTAGTTGGGAATATGGTGTAAATGTGTACAACATCATATTGACAAGATGGACATGCACTCATACAGACTATTACAGGTGATACTGATTGTCAGTGGTAACCTCAGTTTTCTCAACTGGCTCACAATCCTGCCAAGTATCTTCTGTCTTGATGATGCCTTCTTGTCATGTCTCTTCTCCATGGATACCAAAAGAAGGGTGGTGGGCATTAAAAGGAGTGAACAAAAAGGCCACCATCCCTGGGGTGAGTTACAAGCTATAATAGATACTTGTTAGGTTTCTTGTTGTTGCTAGGTTACTATGTGCGTCACGTATCAGGCTGGATGTTGGCCTTGTTGCTAGGATACCTCAGTGTTCCTGTGGTGATGAACTTGTTCTCATCTCGTCAACTAATGAACACTTCATTTGACCCCTTGAGGATCGTTAACACATATGGAGCCTTTGGCAGGTGATAACAGCTATACCTAATTGGTTAAAATTTAGTCCTGTTGTCATGGCAGTGTTACTAAGCAACGTACAGAGGTGATCATCGAAGGAAGCCGTGAGAATGCAGGTGGTGGACAAACATGGCTGGAGTATGAGTTTAAGTGTAAACCTGGTAACGTCACTAGGCGGCCATGTTGGATATCACCATATCATTACCGGTTGGACTGGTTGATGTGGTTTGCAGCATTCCAGGTGATCACTTGATTAGTATCACATGAGATCACATGATCTATTACACAGCGGTACCAACATAACCCATGGCTGATTCATCTGGTTGCTAAGTTACTAAAGGGTGACAAGGATGTAATATCACTGCTGTCACATGATCCATTTCCTAACATACCCCCTCGGTATGTTGTATGTTAACAACACTCCCATTGATCACATGATCCTCTTGGTTACAGGTTCATACGAGCACGTCACTATCTTTATCACTATGCTAGCCCAGGCAGCAGTGAGGCGATGAAGGGTCAATGGTGGACTAGGGAGTTAATAGGAGATTACCTTCCAATAGTCACCATCAATAGTCTCCAGCCAATATTGAGGGATCAAGGCTGGGATAACACTTGAATTACTGCACCACCTGTAGACTGTATCTGATAATAAGTGATGTCACCACTAGTATCCACTATTGCATATAGTAACAGTGATTTTGTCCCTAACAATGATGGAGGGTTGGTGGGGAATGGGTCTGACGGCCTATATGGTTGTCATGGTGATAACATATCATCACTAGCTGGCCAGGAAGATCACCTGATATACTCAGTAATGTACAGTTCATTTGGAACATTTTTAAACAGCAAGTGCAGTAACACAAACTAAAAGATAGGACTTGACAACTGAACAGACAGACAGGCTAGTCTGAAGCATCAGGTGATCTTCAGGGATGATCTCACCTGACTATGATCACATGAGCATAAGGAGTACCTGGTTGAGTCTTCTTGAAGCTCTTGCAATGTTTGTACACCTCTAGTATAGGACCATGGGAGAATACCCTATGTGTGATGTAATTATGATAAACATAACTAATTACAGTGGGGTACCTAAGGCACAATGGACACTATTTGGTCCCAACAGGCCTGACAGGAAACCTCTTTATTTGTAGTAAAAAGGAACTTGGTCTCAAAGTAATTATTATAGAGAGCTATAGCACCTGTCTGTCATGTACACCCTCAACTGGTCACACACATGTACACTACACACCCACCCACTACACCTCACCTGGTCACGTAGACAATTAATCCAGTTCTCATAAGATGAGCATACACCTGTGAAGTAGTATCATGTGATCCATTACATCACACCCATACCTGGTAGTGTTCCAGAGTCACATGATCCAGTGCAGCAGCTGCTGTCAGAAATATGGTATATGCCTGAGGAAACATTGTAACAAACCTGATGGGTGATTATGACATTAGTAGCTACACTGTATTGTGGCTTCAGCACAAGTCAAAAGGTAGTAAGAATATATCACAAACCATATGATAGTGGGCGCATAATAGTGATGCACTGATACCAATAATGGAGGTTAATAATTAAACCATGGTTACCACATGAAGAATCACATGCGCCAAGTATTTAAACTTCCGCAAAATGCGCCACTTCATGATCTCATGATAGATTCCTAGCACGCGGTGAGAATTGTTCAAGATGGAGAACGGTGATATCCCCTCATCCAGTGGCATTACCATGACTAGTGATATACCAACTACTTCCGTTGTGACCACAACAGGAGTGACAACCGTCACTTTGAGGCCTCAGGATGTCCAGGCAATTATGACTGGTCTGGCGTCTAACCCAGACGACTTAGCTGCAGTGGCCTTGATGATACGGCAGAACATCAGCCTACCGTTGTATTGTCCCAGCCTTCGACATCCTTCAACCAAACTCAAGTGGGTAAGTTTCTACTATACTGTCTTCTCACCACTCAATGTCCCTGCACCTTGGCAAATACCAGTTACTTCTCTCCTCCCTCGGTCGCTAAGGGAGTGAAAAATAGTAAGCCTGGGGTTCCTTTGGTTGTAAGTGTTGGCTAAGGGCTCAAGATACTAGGTAGAGCTTTCTCCCAAACCGTAGGTTACAAGGCTGATACTTTTGAAGAAGGATGTACATAAGCAACCATCAGGGGGACATGACAGGTCAATAGGCAGGGTAATCTTTACCGACCTATGTCTCACAACTGTCGGGCTACAACAATGTCTCAAACTGACATTCACCATTATCACTACATCCGAATCCTGGCTGGCAAAACCTAGACACCAGCCTTCAGTAACGCCTATAGCTACACCAGTAATAGCCCATGAATAAGTGTTGAGGCAACAGTTAATTACCAACCACTTGTTCCAGAATAATGCTGTGACCTAGGAAAACCAGCAACCAACAGGTATTGTCCAGGACAGGTCAATTATCTACAATAAATATATATATCTTAGACAGCCATACATTACTAATGGCAACACAATCTCAAAATATGTGTAAAACTGGATTCTTGTGGTCATGTTGGTACCACCCCGAAGTTCCATCAATGCCAGTGTGACTCCATTAGGTCTGCAATCAACCTGCTAACACTGAGTGCCTTGCAATAGCCATCCTAGTCAACTCTGGTGCCACAGCAATACTCACCAACCAGCTACACTTGCCACTCACCTACACTGGTAGCATTCACCATGTCTGTAACCTTTCCAGCTACATCAGTAGCATTTTTCACCCAGTCAGACCAGTAGCATTTATCACCCAGTTACACCCATGGCACTACCCTATTCAACTTCAGTGGTAGCATTCATCACCCAACCACATTGGTAGCATTTACCACCCAGTTATACCATAGCACTTCCTACCCAGCTACATCAGTAGCATTTACATCATGTACCACCCTGCTACATCGGTAGCACTCACTACCCAGCTACATCGGCAGCATCTACCACACAGCTACACTGACAGTATTGTCCAACTCACCTACACTGGTAGCATCTGCCACCCCACTACATCGGTAGCATGCCCCCACTCAACTATATTGCTAGAATTTACCACCCAGCTGCATTGGCTGCATCTATCACCCAGCCACATCAGTAGCATTTACCTCCCAGCTACATCGGTAGCATTTACCACCCAGCTACATCGGTAGCATTTATTTACCCAGCTACATTTGTGGCACTCATCGACCGGCTACAACAGTAGCACTTGCCATCCAGCCTCACCATTAAGCTACACCTGGTAGTAGTCAGCTTACACCAGAAGCACCTACAAATCAGCTACACAGGTAGCACCAATTTACCAGCTACCTCAATCATAACCAGCCGGTCAAGTAGTTTACTCATCAACCAGCTACATTGGTAGCACTTACCACCCAGTTATACCAGTAGCAGTTACCACCAAACTACGCCAGTAGCGTTGCTACATCAGTAGCATTTTCCACCAAACTATGGAAGCACTTCACACTCAGCTACATCCGTAGCATTTCACCATCCAGCTACATCAGTTGCACTTATCACACAGCTACATTGGTAGCATCCTACAACTAACTACAGCGATAGTACCTCTCTACCAGCTACACTGGCAACAGCTATCACTCAGATCAGCTACCAACTAGCTACATCGGTAGCATTTCACCAATAGCAGTCATCACCCAACCACACTGGTAACAAACATCATTGTCATAATGGTCAGTAGCAATCGGCTAACACACGATCTGCTACACCCTCAAATCCCAGCTACTGTACATCATTAGCAATCGGCAACATATCTTCAGATGTTAACGGCTGGCTACCTCAATTACATTCAGAGCCTGGCTCCCACAGCCAACCGTCAATGCTAGCAAGACTCCACGACCTCGGTAATAATGGTCCTCATGGCAGACACCCACTAGCACATACTGGCCAATGAGTACACATGACATAGCAGGTTGGCCACAAGCAACAGGCCCAAAACCAAATGCATAAACCAACTTCACAAGCAATATCAGAGCTCAGGTGACCAGCCACCCACAATTCAACAGTAATAGCTACCACTGCAAACTACAAGAGCAACAGGGCACTTGGCTCCATTGGCATAGACTAGTAACCCACTGAGCACTAGGCTACAGCTCAATACAATACCATATTCCAATTCATAAGTTAAAGTTGGGTTCCGTTGATCCAGATCAAGGCTGTCCTCTCACCATGCCAGGTACTGTTCTGCAGTACTCAAGAACTGGGTCTAATCCCAAATTCACTACTGCTGATCACCAAGAACTGGCAGGCCAATTTGTCTTAGAATGAACACAACAGCAGCGGCCCACCCAGTCACAACAGAGCTACTCCAAAGGCCACAGTACTCAATCAGAGCCACAATTAGTTCATCGAGTGCAATCCTCACAGCTGGCAATCAGACAGGTATGTCATCTTGGCTTTATGGTGATAGGCCAGCCTTACCAATTAATTTCAACCAAAACATGGACCTCACACCCCCCCCAGTTGCCATCGGGACATCTCTGCCACTTATCTCCAAAACACTTACTCGGCAGATCAAATCAGGGGAGTGTGTCAACTTTGCTGAATTACCTCCGGCACGAGGACGTCCCTCGCAGTAGCATGCAAACCGGATGTCCACCCTGGAATTACTCCAGCTGCAGGAGGTTGACCGACACCAGAAGCCCATCCCAGACTTCATGACATGATCCCAATGCTTTGCGGTATACACAGCAGTGCTAGGTACTGACCAACCCCAATGGCTGCCAGAACTAATGAGGTATCAGTTCGACAAGGCAAAATATTCCAGGAAATACAAATGGCCTTCCTGGGTCATCTTTGATATGAATTTTCGTCAGGAGGCAGCCTGCAGGCCAAATCTCTCATGGGCTGAGGCAGCAGGACACAGAGAATCCAAAATATATTCCCAGTGCTTCACAGGAATGTCTAAAGACCCTCGTGAATCATGGTGCAGGACGTGCCAATCATTGGATCACTCGACCTCACTTTGTCCGATGATGCCACCCACAAAAACTCAAAAGGAGTGTCAACCAATGGAGGCTGCTGGAAAAAGCTCCGAAATCTGCAGGAACTACAACACAAAAGGTTGTACGTACCCAAAATGCCAGCGTCAGCACATCTGTCTTCACTGCAAAGAGCCTCACAAGAAACAACGATTACAGTCAGATGATTTAGTTAAGTGGTACTGCTCATTGTACCGCATTCTTTTTTTCTCTCTCTCTTAATTGTATGTATTATTTGATCAAAACCAAATCGACATGTTTACAAGTAACTGACTGACATCACACTTAACAGTCAATGCAAAACATATCTCCGCCCAAACGCTATCAAATCAAGGCTGGGGATATCCTTTCAGTGTAGAAGGGAAGTTGTACCTCCGGCACGAGGACGTCCCTCGATTACAAACTTCATGTTCTTCTATGTTTAAAACAATTCATATACATGCACCCTTTGTACCATGGATGCACTTCAAATTTATGAGGGCACCTGCAAAGAAACCATTCCGTTGTGCATGTTCATGGTCCTGGACAGCCCAAGATTGCTTTGATAATGAAAGTAGAGAAGTGTAGCCCAGTACATGCGAAGATTCTAGACAATCTCATGAGGATTCATAATTTAAAACCAGCGAGAATGGTCTACGTATGTTCAAGTCTTCACTGTTACGGTAGTACTGTTTAAGTAGGGATCCCCGAAAATGACGCGAGCTGCCTAAAATTCCGCCTTCAAAAATCATCCTAGAGACATCTTACGCCACAAAAATCACTTTCAGTGAAATTTCATATTTTGTCTATTCCTGAGCTAATGTATGGCATTGGAGCAGATGGTCATCGCAACTACTTGGAATTATATAATGGTGGCTATAGTAGTGTGGAGGATTACCTTGAACAAACTGGAACGTTGAATGAACATGTACTGGCCCTTTTACTTCAAACAGTGGTCTATTCTTTCAAAGCTGGTGAGTTTTGGTTGGCTGTGTTTCCTTGTAGCAATCCTTCCATTAGGAGATTGTCTTGCTGGGTTGCATAATTGTTTTAAACATGGAAGAACATGAAGTTTGTAATTGTAGAAAATGTGCTGGTCATACTTCATTCAGCTCTAAACGTTTGCTTGTGACCCCAATAGCCATGGAATAAAGTTCTGATCATCATTAATTTTAGAACTGTGTCCCTCAACATCAACAATAAACACTGTGGTCATTCAACACTAGTATTATTACTAGTTGACAATCCAATTGTACTCAATTACACGTGAGACTGGAATAACATCTCCTATCGGAGATCATGTTCAAGTCTCAGCAAAATGTCTGATGAAAATATATCATTTTGACAATTGAAAGAAGCAACAAGGAGGCAGCTAGAGCAATGAAAGGAGAATATTATTTCAAAACGTATGAAACCATCTCATAATGACAATGATAATAATGACAGTAGCTTGGTTGGCAGTGTAATGGTAAACTAGAAGCTGTAGAATCAGAAAATGACATGAATCTAGCAATTTACACCTTAATGAAATCTACTATAGCATGTAACAACTGACCATTATACTAGCGTCACTTCACAGATGTGAGCAGAATATAGTAAAACTTCAAGTGAATTCCACCTGACTCTGCCATGCTGTTGGCATGTCAATACATCCCCATCTGTGATCTTTGCGTCTTAAAGCCACACAAAACAAAACACATGTGCCAATATCCACATAAGCCATTATAGTGGCTAATGATATTGATCAATTGATAACACATATATGGAAGGTCACACGAACTTGAATTTAATAATGCTGACGTCATAAAGAATAAAACGGTGTCCAAGTTTTACCGATTATGACGCTCCTTCGCCAAGTTACAACGGTTTAAACACAGGGGTGTAAAGGTTACATAATGTTTTAGAGAAGAAGATATCTAAACCAAAACAGCCAAGCTATAAAAAAAGAATGCGGCCCCCAAAAAGGCCAGGATGAAAAAAGATGTGAAATCCAAGGTGGCGGCCAAGAAATGGCTGTGATGGTAGGTTAATGGCAAAAATTTTAATTACGACTATTCAGGTGAAATTGCGTTGCCTCCTCCATTTGGCATCAAATTCACCTGAATTGTCGTAATTAAAATTTTTGCCATTAACCTACCATCACAGCCATTTCTTGGCTGCCACCTTGGATTTCACATCTTTTTTCACCATAGCCTTTTTGGGGGCCGCACTCTTTTTTACAGCTTGGCTGTTTTGGTTTAGATATCACTTCTTTTTGCATTGCAAGCCACAAAGCCGGCCATAAACTGGCTTTGGCGCTTCCTTTTAATTTGTTTTTTGTTTGTTTGTTCTTTACTGCAGGAATTGTGGAACAAAAGAAGTAATTGTGTGTATAGCTTTTTGTCTGATTAAATATTTGTACATTTAACACTGAATGATTATCACATACTGTAGTTAATAAGGTGACTTCTTACATAACTGAACTGTAGCTGAAACTCTCATTGTTTGTAGCTGAACTCTTTTCAGGGTGATTTGTGTGTAGCTGATCTCTCAACATGGTGATTTGTTTCCAGTACATATACTGGGTGAAGCTGATCTCTATAGGGTAACTTGTATCTGGCTGATGTCTCTACAGGGTGACTTGTTTCTAGCTGATGTCTCTACAGGGTGATTTGTTTGTAGCTGATCTCTATAACGTAACTTGTATCTAGCTAATATCTCTATAGGGTGACTTGTTTGTAGCTGATCTCTCTTCAGGGTGACTGCTCTATTAGAGTATCTTGATCTTGCACTTGTTACACCAAGTTGGATTCCGTGTTATAACTCTGTGTTATAACTCTGTGGATATACGTCTGATTCTTCTACACCATTGAAGAGCCTTTCTAAGATGATTACTCCATCTGTACAGCGATTTTCAAAGTATTACTCCAAGTGGTTTATCTGGTAGGCGTGACAAGCAGTCGTTTTTTTATTAGCTAATCTCGATTGCATAATTGCTACACACTGTTGGTTTTTTCATTGTAACTTTGTGGTGTTTAGCTCGATTTCTTTCAAACCACAAAAGGTTTGAGGTTCAATAGTTAACCTATTAACCCACCGATTTGCCATAAGCAGTTTACCCTGTAGGCGTGACAACATATTGGTGTTATTATTCGTGAATAATTGCTAATAACTCCTTTGTATTTCAGCCAAACTTGGTACCAAGATGTACCTTTATACCCCCCCCCCCCCCCCCTCCCTTCTGTATGCCAAATGTCAAAGCAATCGGAAATGGATTCACGTTTTATGGCAGTTTTTGTAAGTGTGCGAAAAGAGGAAGAAAAAAGAAAAAAAATGAGCCAATTTTTGAAGTCGCATATCTCGGGAACTCTAGAAGCGATTTTGCTCAAATTTGGTATACGGAATACTGACGTTGGCGGGCATGTCCACAGCAAAAATCGTCTTGTTCCATAAAGGCATCACCGAGCTATGGAGGTGCGAAAATTGCGTTTTCTTTCTTCCTGTCAATATTCTCACAGTGTTGTGCACCGGTTCTTGGCCGCACAACACACTGTGTGTGTTGATCTTTGAGTTTGTAAATTCTGTGCTTGATGAATGGGGATTCCAGTGATGTATAGTTTTAAGCCAAAAGACAACAAGCGAATAATCTAACATTGCCACAAAACCGCAAACTATTTTAAACACATTTTTCAGATATCTGTAGGTGTATAACAACACTTCTGTTATTGGTTAAACATCACGTGTTAATCATCATGTGTTTTAGTTATTGGTTAAACATCATGTGTTAATCATCATGTGTTAAACATCATGTGTTTTAGTTATTGGTTAAACATCATGTGTTAATCATCATGTGTTAAACATTAAGTGTTAAACATCATGTGTTAATCATCATGTGTTAAACATCAAGTGTTAATCATCATGTGTTAATCATCATGTGTTAAACATCATGTGTTAAACATCAAGTGTTAAACATCAAGTGTTAATCATCATGTGTTAATCATCATGTGTTAAACATCATGTGTTAAACATCAAGTGTTAATCATCATGTGTTAAACATCATGTGTTAAACATCATGTGTTAATCATCATGTGTTAATCATCATGTGTTAAACATCACGTGTTAATCATCACGTGTTAAACATCAAGTGTTAAACATCATGTGTTAATCATCATGTGTTAAACATCAAGTGTTAATCATCATGTGTTAATCATCATGTGTTAATCATCATGTGTTAAACATCATATGATAAACATCATGTGTTAATCATCATGTGTTAAACATCATGTGTTAATCATCATGTGTTAAACATCATGTGTTAATTATCATGTGTTAAACATCATGTGTTAATCATCATGTGTTAATCATCATGTGTTAAACATCATGTGTTAAACATCATGTGTTAATCATCATGTGTTAAACATCATGTGTTAATCATCATGTGTTAATCATCATGTGTTAAACATCACGTGTTAATCATCACGTGTTAAACATCAAGTGTTAAACATCATGTGTTAATCATCATGTGTTAAACATCAAGTGTTAATCATCATGTGTTAATCATCATGTGTTAATCATCATGTGTTAAACATCATATGATAAACATCATGTGTTAATCATCATGTGTTAAACATCATGTGTTAATCATCATGTGTTAAACATCATGTGTTAATCATCATGTGTTAATCATCATGTGTTAAACATCACGTGTTAATCATCACGTGTTAAACATCAAGTGTTAAACATCATGTGTTAATCATCATGTGTTAAACATCATGTGTTAATCATCATGTGTTAATCATCATGTGTTAATCATCATGTGTTAAACATCATATGATAAACATCATGTGTTAATCATCATGTGTTAAACATCATGTGTTAATCATCATGTGTTAAACATCATGTGTTAATCATCATGTGTTAAACATCATGTGTTAAACATCATGTGTTAATCATCATGTGTTAAACATCATGTGTTAATCATCATGTGTTAATCATCATGTGTTAAACATCATGTGTTAAACATCATGTGTTAATTATCATGTGTTAAACATCATGTGTTAATCATCATGTGTTAAACATCATGTGTTAAACATCATGTGTTAATCATCATGTGTTAAACATCATGTGTTAATCATCATGTGTTAATCATCATGTGTTAAACATCACGTGTTAATCATCACGTGTTAAACATCAAGTGTTAAACATCATGTGTTAATCATCATGTGTTAAACATCAAGTGTTAATCATCATGTGTTAATCATCATGTGTTAATCATCATGTGTTAAACATCATATGATAAACATCATGTGTTAATCATCATGTGTTAAACATCATGTGTTAATCATCATGTGTTAAACATCATGTGTTAATCATCATGTGTTAATCATCATGTGTTAAACATCACGTGTTAATCATCACGTGTTAAACATCAAGTGTTAAACATCATGTGTTAATCATCATGTGTTAAACATCAAGTGTTAATCATCATGTGTTAATCATCATGTGTTAATCATCATGTGTTAAACATCATATGATAAACATCATGTGTTAATCATCATGTGTTAAACATCATGTGTTAAACATCATGTGTTAATCATCATGTGTTAAACATCATGTGTTAATCATCATGTGTTAAACATCATGTGTTAAACATCATGTGTTAATCATCATGTGTTAAACATCATGTGTTAATCATCATGTGTTAATCATCATGTGTTAAACATCAAGTGTTAATCATCATGTGTTAATCATCATGTGTTAAACATCAAGTGTTAAACATCATGTGTTAATCATCATGTGTTAAACATCATGTGTTAAACATCAAGTGTTTTCTGTGCATTTTTTATATTGCCGCTATAGTGACTTATGTACCTTTAACGGTTAACAAATTTATGGAAAATGTTTTGCAGTTTTATCATCTTGATGGAAAAACACAGAGTGTAATCAGACATCATTTAAAATCACAAGCATGTTGTTGTTGTTGTTGTTGTTGTTGTTGCTGTTGTGGCTGGCATCCTCCATTGTCTTTCACATTTTCATATGTTATATTTCTTGTTCAGTGAATGATTACTTTTAACACTGTCACACAAGTATATTATATATACTTTAGAGTGGATGTTCAAAGGCACCACTTCATGGTTTAACTCGCATATTCACCTGGCAATATCATGGGAATGCAGTTTGCTCACAGCCAACCAGCTCAAAGATACAAAACACTTTGACTTGTTTTATTGAGCGACACAGAGCATTTTGTTGTGAGTTTTAGTTTACACATTAGGCAATGCTCAGTGTTGTTGTTAAGTTTAGATGATTTGACAGTAACTAAACTATATTCTAAGAGAATGATCTGTAAAACGATCGCTTGGGCAGTGCATGGGAGGCATGTCAGCCATTAAGTAGACCACAAAACAAGAAGAATATGATAACTAGGTGAGTAGCTTATAGTCCTAAGTACTTAACTTAATGTATTAACTTATTTACTGTCAATAGCGAAGGTTTAATGTAGTATTAAAAACTTTCCACCCCAAAAATCAACCCCACAATCAAAAGTTTCTGGCACGTGTTGAAACATAATGACGAGGGAATAACGTTCTTAGAGCTATTTGCCCACGCAATTGAAACTACAATCAATCATATGATGCTAAATGGGGTGAGTGATCTGTAGTCCTTTCACCTATCAGGTGAGTGTGCCCTGAGTGATATATACCGATAGTGATATATACCAATAGTGATATATACCGATAGTGATATATACCGATAGTGATATATACCGATAGTGATATATACCGATAGTGATATATACCGATAGTGATATATACCAATAGTGATATATACTAATAGTGATATATACCAATATTGATATATACCAATATTGATATATACCAATAGTGATATATACCAATAGTGATATATACCAATAGTGATATATACCAATAGTGATATATACCAATAGTGATATATACCAATAGTGATATATACTAGAGAGGTGTACCAATATGGGTTTTTGACTGATGCCACCAAAAGAAGTCAATAACCGACGGTTGATCTGATATTTGCATAACAAACAAAAGTCATAGCTAATCTATGCAAGTGTACATTTACCTACTCTACAACAACATGTGGATATATTCATTGCTCACTCTATGCCTGTGGTGATAGTGGCTTGGGTTTCTATTGTGCAAGCCAGACAATTAGGTATCAACAAACATTTCTATGTGTACTCCCATGAAGCCTTAAACGGATATTTCTGCATTGCTCAGCATTCTAATGGCTTGTGAGAAAGCTGGTACAGCAAGTTTCCTTGGTTATCCTGTGACCCTTCTTTTTATTACAACGGTACTATATAACTACTTCATTTTTGAAGACTGATAAGCTTTCCAGCAGCAAACACTAAAATCATGTGCATTTATATGACTTCTCTTACTGTAGCACTTGTAGAGAGAACCATAGGCAGTGGAGACAGGGGGACAAGGTCCCCCCTACTTTTATGGAACAATGTTTGCAAGAAAAGATCGAGATACTCTAATAGAACAGTCACAGTATTCAGAGAAGCAGCTACTTAGCGACGTGTGTGTAGTTATAAATAAGGAAATATAGTTGGTGGAGGGCAGCTATTGTCAGCAGGTAGTCACCTTTTTTTCTTTCTTTTTTTATCTTTTATTTTTATCTTCGGCTTAAAGCTGGCCTGGTCCCCTCACTCTCCGGCCTGTCCCTAGAGTGAACAATAAGCCACTGGCACTAAACAGCTACATGGATAACGTAGAAAAACAATATATAATCCGTTTATGTGCAAACTATTGCTATGGTATAAATATCGGTAGTGACATTGGTCCTCCTACTATTCTGTACCTATACCAATATTGGCCATATCGGTGGCCGATATTTTAGCCGATCTGATTATCGGTATACCTCTAATATATCACCTATCTCTCACAATCGTGGTATAACTATTATATGTATATATGGAGAAGGCAGCTGAAAATAATTGAAGACGTGACACTCATTAGAGGAGGAATAATGCAAAATGTTGAGAACACTATTAGTATGACCCAAAGTATTAGACTTGACTTGCACCACTGAAGAGAACAGTGAAACTGCTGCTGCTGCTGCAACATGGAAGTAACATGGCTGCTATAATGTAACCACAATGCACAATTTAGTCTCATTTTTGTAGTGACTAGCAATTTTCACACATAATGGATTATGTAATACACTAATGCAAAGTTGAAATAATTTGAAGATGATTGCACATGTATAGCTGGTTAAGATAGATCACTGAGTCATCATCAAGTGGTTGTGTAAGTGATGTAGTTGACTTGTATGCAGCAAATTAAGGTCAAGTTCGACGACACAAAAATCATTATAATAAAAATGATAAATTTAGTGGTCTCTATGTCATTGCCATGATGAAATAATCATACAGTATGATAGTAACTGTATAGTAGGGACCACAAAGGAGTAGGCATGGCCCACGAAATAATATCACCCAAAGAACAGCCTCGATTTCCCCTGACGACGATGAGGCAGTATTGGTTAGGTAAAACTAAGCCCAAACAAGCTTTCAGATCGACCCGAAACGCTTTCAACAAGTTGCTACGGAATTTTAAAAATAATTTATTTAACGAAATTTTCTAGTGACTGACTGACTGACTGATGCCTTCAGACAAGTGTAACTCGATAACGGCTAAGGCTACAGGCTTGATTTTTTCACTGTTCGACGTCGCTTTGGCCCGACAGGTGCCTTTTGGCATACCGCAGTACGTACAATGCCTTCTTCATGGACTTACCAGTGTCCTCCTTTGTGTCCCATTCATCTTTGCTGATAGCGAAAAGTGTCGACTTGGCAATAGCACGTGATGGCTTCCCTTCGTAACGGAAATCGTCCATATTTGTCATAGTGGCTATTTGATAGCAGAGGTGCTTTTCAAACAGTTCTTGATTCGTACTGCTGTGTAACGGGTTGAACATAGCCGACAACGAAGCATAATGGATACTTCACTTTTCAGACGATAATTGATATAACTGCACCATTTCTTACGATATGTGTGGATTGCAGAGGTGCTTTTCGAACAGTTATTGATTTGAAATGCTGCGTAACGGGTTGAACAAAGCTGACAACGAAGCGTAATGGATGCTTCACTTTTCAGACGATAATTGGGGCACGTGGTGGCAATATACATGGGTTCACCAGTCATAATAATTATTTACAAAAAAAGTAAACAAACAAGTACACAGAAAAATTTGGAAATTTCAACTAGAACAGGAACCATAGCATATTGATAAAAAGTACTGAAACAAGCTGGAGTAGTGCACGATATTAAATCACAGTATAACAATAAGAAGTGTTATATCCCTACTGTGCTCATGATACCATAACGGAAATGCACAGTAGGGATATAACACCTCTTATTGTTTTACTGTGATTTAATATCGTGCACTACTCCAGCTTGTTTCAGTACTTTTTATCGATGTGCTATGGTCCCTACTCTAGTTGAAAATTCCAACTTTTTCTGTGTACTTGTGGATATAGTATATGATCAAATGACACTAGGGATTCACTTTAAAAAGTTCTTTGTAAAGGCTTTCTTTTCCAATGCTGAAACAGGTTGATGTTGTAAGAATGCAAGAATGCAATCATGCTTAGTTTTGTAATTCTGGATTTCATAATTGGTGAAGTATTTTGTAAATCTCTAATTATATTGCTAAGGAAATGCATTTCAAACAAATGCTTTCAACAACTTATTATACACACAGAAGTATCTTCTGAACCATTTTGTAGTTCGTCTATAGTGTGTTTTCCCAAATATTCTCTACAAAACGTCAAGGCTACCCTTCATTTTCGTACACGTGCATATGGACACGCCCCTTTCCGAGTCAAAGATATATGCATTTCCTAGTAGCCTAAGAGGCCTGCTACGGTGTTTTTCAGTAGTTAAATACATAAAGAGTTCAATGGGAAGGTAATTTACGAAGTTTGTAGAGAGTTGCTACACCCATATTGCAAACTGGCGAAAAGAAACCACCTCAGCCTCAGTGTAAACCTTGTATGTGCTCAAGTTTAATTTTCATAGGCTGACTACTTTTACTACTAAAAGGATTTGCTCACATGGGTGCGTACGGACAAACATAGATAGGTAGATAGATAGGTGTACACACACACACACACACACACACACACACACACACACACACACACACACACACACACACACACACACACACACACACACACACACACACACACACTCACACACACACACTCACACACACACACACTCACACACACATACACTCACACACACGTTGTTACAAAAACAATTTCAGTAAACCAGTCACATGCCCACTGCCAGCCTTAGACCGGCTGTGAGCACGACTGGTTTAAAAAGTGAACAATCAATTTAATATCAATGGAGAAATCATGTTCCATATATTATTACTATATGTTACTGTTGCTATAGGTTACTATTACTATAGGTTACTGTTGTCAAAAGTTACTGTTGCTATAGGTTACTGTTGTCAAAAGTTACTGTTACTATAGGTTACTGTTGCTGTAGTATACATTACTGTTGCTATAGGTTACTGTTACTATAGGTAACCGTTCCTATTGGTAACTGTTGCTATAGGTTACTGTTACTATAGGTTATCAAACAATGGTTCTAAAATGATACAATGTGATGGCTGTTAAAGGTGGTTCAGCAAGAAATGTTTAGTGTGGAAATGGAATCAGTTGAAGAATCAAAAAAATCAAAAATGACTACTCAGTGCCTTTGTGTTTAATGACACAGGTTATTATTGATAATATGATTGGTTAATTTCATCTATGTCAACAACGTGCAATTTTATGTGTGAAGGCTCGTAACAGTACGGTAGTAAAGTGACACACGCCACCTAAAATACTACCTTTAAAAATCATCTTAATCTTATGCGACAAAAATATAACAATAATTCAAATATTAAAAACAAGAAAAGGCCGGACATAGAATTTTTTAAAACTTGAATTTTCATCTTCAAGCCAGTTTGTATGCCTGACTGCAGTCACAGGGCTGGAGACCAATGAAACATACGGCCACATTTTACGTCACAACAACAAACTACATCCCTCCTGGAGGAGACTGAGTGTGGCGCTCGACTAGACATTGGGTGGCCTGCAGTTCGAATCCTGGGGTAGGAGGGATTTTTTTCCTTTCTTTGACCCTTTTCTGTTCCACCTTATTGTTAGCTAGGTCATGTAATCTTTAAGTCTCCAGTTCCAGTGTGTTAGGTTAGGTTAATCCAAAGGCTGCAGCACATGTTGCTGTCAGACCTTCAGTGCAAGCCACTGTAAAGCTTTAATAATAAAACTCACCAGTGGGATGTGCCTTTTGGGGTTCCAAGCACCTTGTCTTTTCTTTTATCTTCAATCATCTTATTCTTGCAATGAAACCATATCGAGGTATTAATTCTTCGTATCAATACTTTCCACACTTAGACACTACAAAATTAATTATGTTACTGTAAGAGGTAAGGGACACCCGGTAGATACTTGTAACTTCACAATAGGTTTGAGACCACACCCATTAATGATCTTAGTTGATTAGTAATGATCAAACACGGATACCACACCTCTTAACAATCTATTTACTCAAACACAATGACCAAATATTTATTACTGTGCAAATTTCACATCGTGAAGGAAGCTGTGCAGAGGAAAGACATCACACACATTTTCCATTTGATCAAGACTGGTAGGCAGTGCCTATATATCAAGTGATGATGTGTGTAGCAAATACAAGTACGGCTCATGACATATGTGACCATCTCAACAATAAAAAAAATTTGTTTTATTCACTCAGCAATATCTGCAGTATCCAAGGAATGGACCACCAAAGTTTCAGCCTTTTGTGGTGAGTAGTTTTGGAATTATAGTGCTAGACAGTAGGAAGAGCAAGATAATCGATTTGTACAGCGACTATACTGAAAATAAACTACAGGCGCTTACATTCGCAGCCATAACTTCCGTTTGGATTAGTCTACAATGTTGCAATTTGGCTTAAAACGTTCACCATGGATCAGCACATCAGGCAAGGTATAGTATTAGCCCTGTAGATACTTGCACATATGGATATGAAGGCAGTTTGGTAGAAGAAATGATGACGATTTTGTTTACGTTTACCGCATCGTAAACAAACGTACGTGACACGCATACCGTTGGAGCTAGAGAAACGAAACAAAGATTTTCAAACTCTCCATGAACAGGCGAATAAGATAGTATATAGTTTTAATCAATTTGAGTCTTCTTTCTTCAAGTACTGGCCCAATAAAAACTTGAGTAGTTTTTTTTTGTAGCATGCATAATTTTACAAATTATTTTATTATTTCGATTTTCTCAATACGCATGCTTGTGCGAACAAGTCGGGTTTTTGCTGAGACGGTCACATTCTAATAAACACAAGTATAGCTCACATTTTTAGTTGTACCATAACATTGTCACACATACCTCTTCTCTAGAGATCACATGATCCTCGTTAGTCACTATCAAGTTCCCCTACAACATCACCATAGCAACCAGTATATTTGTGAATAATTAACACTATATAGTTGACCATGTCATATAAACACATTTAGTAGTAGTTACACATTGTTATCAAGTGAGGCGGTAACAAGTCATGTATACTTCTTGACCAAATCATTTAATTTTTTTGTTCCTGATCTTTTCAAGTTCCAGTGGCATATCAGTTTGGGGTTTAGTGAATAGCATCTCTTGTCCCCAGACTAATTTAGGGCGTGAACAAATGTCAATCATTCGTAAGAATAGTCATCAAACTTAACATTTGAATGTAAATTTTGACATTAAATTTTAAGCTTGTTTAAACACTTGATCCCTCCCTAGCCTACCAGCTTGTAAAATTCTTAACTTTTCTTTATACTTGGTCAATATAATAGCTTTGAGGAGCAACTTCTCAAGATTAAGTAATAAAACAGTCACAATGTGGTGAAATTGTAGTGTTCAATTAACTAAAAATTTGTAAATGTCCTAAAGTGTAGCATGCATGGTGATTTTGCTTTTAACCACCAGCAAACGCCATAAACCATAAACCATAAACCCACATATAACTTGGAGTAGCTTCTAGCTACTCCACTCCAGTGCATTGCTTGATTTGTGACAGACAATGTCTGAATGTGGGGTGCAGCCTCCATGGAACAGAGACGCCACACTTCAGCTTCCCTGCTTGTCATTCTGCTTCTCCTATATACAAAAAGGGCTGTATAGAATAGCTAAAAAAATTTTCGTCACTTGAGGACACAGGTGAAAATTTTTAACATGAAAATTTAACTCATGAAAATTTCTCGCAGCTTATGTTTATAGAAATACAGCATTTCAGGATTTCATCATGTAATGAGTGAATAAAGTATCGTACAGCAATCTTTAAAAGTGACTAACTTATAGTTTTGATGAATACATCATTATGTTAAATAGTAAGTAAATGCCATTCTAACCAGCGACTGTTTATAGCAATACTATCCCTGATGGATGGAAAAAATGAGTTGCGAGTTTTCTGATGTATTGTGGGTATTCTACTCAAAATGACATCAAATTTGGTGAGTAACGCCCCCTCCACAACCTCTATAAAGAGCGAACAAAAGCACGTACTGATTTGCTCCAACACTCGAGTTGCCAGATGATGGGCATTTAGTTTTGCTAGAGTCCTGCGTCGATACGTGCTTTGCATGCCAAGATACGATGAGCTAAAAATCAAGTTATAAAAAGGTATGCACAAAAAGGTACTGAGTAGAAAGAAAAAAAAACCTAACAACACGTAGATTCAAACCCACGACCCCTTACACGCTAGTCAGGCGTTCTATCCCTTGAACAGTATGTGCTGTGGTTTTCAAAGGAATGTTGCTCAAGCTTTCTCTACACCTTGGCCTTCTATGCGCTGCAGAACAAACAGAAGCACGCGTGAACTCGTGATAACAATCTTAGTCTAGCCGGATGGTGAGTACTTCATTATCAGCAACTGATTGTATTGATTCGTGCCAAGTTTGGGAAGTAAGTGGCATGACAGATGGATGGATGGTATTCCAGCTTTATAGATTACATGTCTGTTCAAGTTATCAGCACGAGTCAGTGTAAGTCTGTGCCTTCATTCACAGGCGAATCTATCCCCGGTTAGTACATGTCTGTAGGCATCGTAGTTTTCGAGGACAACATTTTATTTACCACATTTCTTATTATTTTTAGTACTTGGTTGTATAATTAATTATTATCAATTTTGTCAAATGACAGGGCAAACAAAAAGCTTAGTGCCTGTACAGGGTGGTTCCCAGCAAATACAAAAATAAAACTCACACAGGACAGCTACAAAGCAAAAATAAAACTCACACAGGACAGCTACAAAGCAACACAAAGGACACAGACATACAGAAAAGAAGACAACTCAATCAAACAGATACAAATATAAACGAAGGTTTGATTTAAAAGCATTAGAAGAGGAAAGGGACAAGAGGTCATAAGATATGTGGTTCCAGAGGAAGGGTGAATGAATACCTGTAAGAATTTATTATTGAGGTCCTAGAGTCAGCGGGTGAGATCAAGTAGGAAGTTTGTTTAACTGAACATACCATTAAATGCAATTGGTAGATAAACCATGTAGAATACTAACATTGTATAGTATTGTCAATGAAGTGCTAGTGTAGGCCACCATAGCTCCTACAAACAGTACTCTTAGTCCACTTGTAAGTATCAGGTGATCCAGAATGTTGCCCTACACTGAACAGATTCAAGTGCAGATATATTTGGACATGTGTGGAGACCAAACAGAGTAACCATACTCTAAGCAGTAACCATGGTTCGTCTGAGTCTATTTAAACAGAGCAAGGCTTTATGAACAGCTTTATGAGCAACTCTTTGGCAATGTAACAATCTGACCACATGCGCAATACCAATAATGACCTGTCCAATAACTGGGACCAGAAACAGGACTACCACTTGGAATGGCCTTAGCTCATTACTAAACATCAGTAGTGGAATAAGAAAAGGTGTCTTATTTCACTACTGCTCTAACAACACTCCTTGTGCACAGCAATGTTGCAAGGCTGTGATGGTGATGGAGATTGGCAAGTCTAGAATGTAATTAATTCTATTAAATTTGGTCTCAAACACATGTAGTATGCCATTTAGCACATGCAATATGGTAGGCAGAAAGAAATCTTTAGTTGTGTTTGTATATAGAAAACCTTAAAACCAAGACAGGATGGAGTAACTTGTGTATCAGTTTATCTCAAGTCACTCTATATCATTCAAGGTTTCATTGACAAGTCGATCATCAGTGTTGGGCAAGTTACTTTGTAAAAGTAACTAGTTACATATTACTTGCAACTGAACTATTTAGTTACAGTTACATATTACCCATAAAATAAAGTAACTATAATTATATTACATATTATATTACTTTGTGTCCACAAAAGTAATAATATTACGTAACGCGTTACTCCCAACACTGTCGATCATTGGTTGACTATCACTATCACGCCCCTACAGCATTACTATATACACAAGGGTAGGGAGTCAGTATTGTAGTGAAGTGTGAAATCCTCAGAAGACAGTTTTGACTTATTCCACTGCAGCATCTAGTAATGGGCTGAAGGTTCCCCCGAGAGCCTCTAGCTAGAACAAATCTAACTACAACGTAAAAGCCAAAAATGTCAGTCCAGTGATTAGTAACACCTAATTTTAGTGGTGTTTTGTAATTCACAATTGTACATATACATTAGAGATTTTCAGATTTGTATCAAAAACAGAAATTAAATGTCTCAACTACAACATGCGTTATAAAGAACAATATCACGTGTAGAATTTACATTACTAGTGAATAGCTAGAGAATAGCTAGGGATTACTAGGGAATAGCTAGGGATTACTAGAGAATGATAGGCAGGAAATGGACTAATCCAGATCACCATAGTCTGGAGCAGCTGCCCCTTCAATTAGACATGAAGGGTCTGGTATGCCTAGCCAAACCTGTTATACTTTTTTCGGCCTCTCAAATGGAAAGACATTGTCAATAACAGCAAAACAACAGAATATGAATTTAGTTTGTGATTATCATGATGTAATACCAACAGAATAGGGAGGCCACCCTAGATTAGATCCAGGGCCAAAAATTAGAGCAATAAACTTATAGATAGAATGGGACAAGCAGTAAGTTGTCCTGGGACAAGCAGTAAGTTGCCCTGGGACAAGCAGTAAGTTGTCCTGGGACAAGCAGTAAGTTGCCCTGGGACAAGCAGTAAGTTGCCCGGGGACAAGCAGTAAGTTGCCCTGGGACAAGCAGTAAGTTGTCCGGGGACAAGCAGTAAGTTGTCCTGGGACAAGCAGTAAGTTGTCCGGGGACAAGCAGTAAGTTGCCCTGGGACAAGCAGTAAGTTGCCCTGGGACAAGCAGTAAGTTGCCCTGGGACAAGCAGTAAGTTGTCCTGGGACAAGCAGTAAGTTGTCCTGGGACAAGCAGTAAGTTGCCCTGGGACAAGCAGTAAGTTGTCCTGGGACAAGCAGTAAGTTGCCCTGGGACAAGCAGTAAGTTGTCCTGGGACAAGCAGTAAGTTGCCCTGGGACAAGCAGTAAGTTGTCCTGGGACAAGCAGTAAGTTGTCCTGGGACAAGCTACAGTGGTGAGGTGGACCTTGCATCAAGTGGTCTGGGGGACCAGTTACAATAGTTAGGGTCCCCAATGAAAAAATCAATTTTTACCAAATAATTTCTTTAACACTGCAGGGTGTTTATACTGATACTTGAACCACTGAGGAGTGATCGTTTTAGTTTGATAATAACCATCGTAGATTTTTGCATATTGCAATATTTGCATTAAAAACGTGGTACCTTAAATACAGCTACTTCTTCAGGACAGGATCGAATGTTCTCAGTAGCTAAATATTATCTAGGGTTGCTGTGCTCAACAAATGTGCATAATGGTGGGTAAAGGTCTAGCTGTATATGCTGCACAGTGTTGCTTTACTTGGTAAAAATTCGAATAATTTATGCTTGGGCTGCCCTGCCATCCGAGAAGAGAGAAGCCAGCTCTTCCTCACAGCATGGTGATGCAATTGGATGTTCACTCAGTCCGTATTGCAAGTTTGAAATAAATCTGAGATTGTTTGCTACCTGGCTGGTGGCGATGAAATAGCTATACCCACATATTCACTGTGCTATTATTGGCGTAAATTTCATTGCCACCAACCAGATAGCAAACAATCTCAGAATCATTTCAAACTTGCAGTACAGATTGAGTGAACATCCACCTTTATCACCATGCTGTGAGGAAGAGTTGGCTATTCTATCTTCAGATGGAACGCAACCCAAACACAAAAATTTGTATCTTAATGGACGTGACATTTTCATTACCACCAGCCAGATAGCAAACAATTTCAGATTCATTTCAAACTTACAATACAGATTGAGTGAACATCCACCTTCATCACCAAATATTGCGATATGCAAAAATTTACGGTGGTTATTTCTCAAATTAAAACAATCACTCCTCCAGTTTAATAGTGGTTCGAGTATCAGTGCAGTAAGACAGAGGAGGGTGGAAGCGATGCTCGAAAATATTACGTTAATTGCATACCTCTGTTTAGAATTTCACGTGAGCCTCAATAGTCGCAATACAAAACTAGCGAACGGTGGGGATCACTTGGGATCATTAGATATTTAGATTGTACTTTGTGTAAGCATTATGATGATGTACTTTGTTTTGTAAAATCACTTAGTTTTCAGGGCAAAACTGATGAAACACTTCCGCGCGTAGTACGCTTGCACTAAACCAGGTATGTATATTCTTCAACAAGACAATGATGCCACACTTCGTTACACCATCCAAACGATTTAGTTAATCCAGAAAACGAGCATTTAGCATAATTCATTTTAACGGCGCTTAAACAGCTTCCACCCTCCTCTGGCAGTAAGATCAACACCCTGCAGTGGTAAAGAAATTATTTGGTGAAAGTTGATTTTTTCATTGGGAACCCTACAATAGTACACCATTTAAACACAACTCACATGTTCCACAAGATACAGTGCCTCTATGGGAATAAGTAGCAGTTGTCCATTGCTCACGTGCCCATGAATCAACCACGTGTTTCCCTGTGCGGCGCATGCGTACAGCACTGAACAAGAAAACACTACAACGGTACCTTAGGGGTGTCAACACACACCATTTGACGATCAGCGATCCATTTTCCTGAAGATGCACGCCTCCTAACAATAAATTATCGACTTATGAAGACGGCGTCAATCAGTGCACCTACCGCTGCCCGTTCTGGTTACAAGTGACTAATTCTAATTGTTGAGTTAAGTGTTTTTCTAACTGTACCGACTCGCAGTAGTCACCTCTTAGCTCAAACGACTTAGGTGGCTTAGCAGGTAACTCTCTCGCCATGTTCAGTATCACGTGATTACTCTACTTGTGTAGGCGTGTAATGCGGGGGCGATATAAAAGGAATGTGTGTGAGATGGTGAGATAAACTGTGGGCTAACAGAAGTGATATACATAAGCTTATTGATATCACATCAAGCAGTGTACATGTGAATTGAACTGTTATGCAGGTAATCTGTGCATGATCTGTCTAATGTCTACCACCCACCAATGTGCACTCCAGTAAAAATAAGCATGATATAGGTGTATAGCAAACCAGATTAAATAATAAATAACTTATTGTAGTGCTGCCCTAGGTTGTTCAGCAGCTGCATACATCTTTATGTTTAATAGTTATACCATGGCAATAGTGAGGGATTCGCCATATATAGGGCCAAGCCTGAGGGCTACAAAACTTTTAGCTACCCTTGACCAGTGACTTGGCATGAATTTGGTGGCCTTGACCTTTGACTTAGACTGTGGTCACAGATCTACCTACAGTGAACGCCTGTATGACACCCCCCTTGATTAGTAGTTGATGTCACTAACCTTGATTGATTTATTATTTAGACTCCAGCATTAATCGGCTATAGCCTTTCCTCCTTACAAGAGTTTTAAAATGTAGCTATAAAACAACCAACACTCACACTACACAAAAAAATACAATGAAAATATCCTTGAACTGTGGCCGTGTCCCATAATTGGCTGTGATGACTTATCATGGCAGAGCATGGAATGTCCCATGTGATTATATACTGAATATACACATGGTAGAATGAATAAAACCAGCAATATGCCAACATCACAATGAACAATAATTCATTGTGTTTAACCACATTCACAAGTTATTTTAGCCACAGCTAGCTTACATCACTTGAAATGTATGTGATCAGTTCCTGCCTCGGTTCCCATCAATACTGCATGGGTCAACCAATTAATTTTAACAAGTAGCTGAGTGGTATACACAGCACAAAGTTACAGGACACTAGCTAGTTGTGTTTAGCTATGGCAAATTAAGCAGTGATCCACTCATTGGTATAGCTATGTAGAATCTGGTGCTGCTGCTGCTTGTGAAATGTACTCTACTCATCAGTTATCATATAATGCAACTGAGTGCAAGTCACTCCACTGGTAGCTACTGAGACCCTCAGAGCAGATCACCCTGTCAATCACCCACCCCACTGCTTTGTACATGCATGACATAAAGCGAATAAATAAATTAAATTCAGTAGCTGTCAGACATATTCCAATAACAATGTTCACCAGTCCAGCTAGTTTTGGCCGCCTGGTTTATTGACATCATGGCACATCCGCTATGGTAGACATTTAACATTTTATTCTTTTTGTAATACAAACATAAACATGGAATTAAATCTGGGTGGCAATTCTGATTGTTTACATAGCTCGTACTACAGGGTTTCCGCCACACACACACTAGCTATGCGCTGACGCGGTTGCCATGGACGCCGAGCACATATCAACCAGCCACTCTATGTGTGGTCCAATTGAAGAACTAATAAAAAGCTCTTTACTATCAACAAATAAACATTCTAAGTTACTTGTCCGCTGAAAAATGTCTACTGTGGTTGGAATTGGACCGAACTGTGGCTACCATCCTGCCGTACTCATTCCGATGGACATGTCATGTTTGCACAACGCTAGCATCCTTCCTTCAACTATTGACTACTCTTCTGCAGCAGCTCTGTCACTACTCGCTAAGGTGTGTAGCGGGAAGGAAGATGAAGTCAGTCAGCAGCCCAGGCCTCCTTACTCCTACATAACTTTGATATCTAGAGCTATCCGCGAGTCGCCGCAGCAAAAAGCAACTCTCAATGAGATCTACGATTACATCATGGAGAGCTTTCCATACTACAGGGACAACAAACGAGGATGGCAAAATTCTATACGTCATAATTTATCTTTAAATGACTGCTTCGTCAAGGTAGCTCGTAAGAAGGAGGACCCCCCCGGTAAAGGAAGCTATTGGACTCTACGAGCAGACTATGCTAACTCCGACGTTTACTGGAAGAGCAGCAGAAAGCGAAGGAGTCGCAGCAAGAAGGCTCTCGAGGTTGCAGTCCCCTCGTGCAGTGTTCTTACCCCGCCCCCAGGAGTGCTGACTCCCCCGTCAAGTCCTGAAAATGACGCCAAAAGTGCTTCTCCTTCAACTATTGACCAGCTGAGTGAAAAGTGCAAGAAATTCTCCATCGATAGTCTCCTCAATTAAACCGCACAATAATGCGGGCTACATCGCTACCACTTCCCGTCACAACCGTCCCAGTGACCAGCACACGACTCGGCTGAGATGTGTTCACGACAGACTGTGTACAAGAATCTATTTTTTTGATTTTTAGTAAATTTTTATTGTGTATTTTTAATTTATTTGTATAATGTATGAAATACTTGCTCGAAATAAAAAGAGTCTAAAGTTATAAGGACAGCGAGGAATGACTTATAGCGGATGACAGATGGTATTGTAACGGCGCGAATAATACAAGTTGGTGCGCTCCTGTATATCTAGCTTAACTGTGCGTTAGTTGGTGTGATGTGACGCGTTCATTAACACCTTTTTAATTCTAGTAGCTTCTTCACCGCTTTGCTGCATCGTGATAATTCATGCCCCTCTCCTAACAAGCTATGGAAGGCGAGGAGCATTTTGACCTGACCCAACTAGACGGTCCGCTGACTGCTGATGCTATACTAAAGAGCCTACAGCACCGCTTTGATGAAAATCTTCTGCAGGTATTAAACACATTCTGTTAGCTAAAGGGAGTTTTGTTATATAGTTGTCGTCTGTTAGTGTTGGATTGGTCCAGTGTTACTGAGTATGTGTGGCAGCACTGCCTCCCCAACTCTGCTGCCATGTGTGCAGCGAATGATATCTTGTGCTCTAGATGAACTTATCTACTCTAAGACACCGCAGTCCATTGTACTAACGTGAGTGAGGCTGTTGTGGGTTAACAGAAGCCTTCAGTACTTCATGGCTGACTGATCGCTAATTGTACCAACATGTTGTATTTGTAGTGGTGAGAGTGGAAGTGGTAAAAGCTACCTTTGTGAAAAGCTGATGGTGGAAATATTAAAGAGAGAGAAGGTTACAGCTATATGGACCAAGGAGTTGTTTAAGGTGACCATGCATTTCATCTCACTTATGTCAATGATTCCCTGCAGAATGTCATCACTTCCATGGTTGTTTTGAAAGCACTAGGTTGTGCCCAGACTAGCAAGAATAAAGACTCAAGCAGAATTGTGAGTGCAATTTTGTAGTGGGTGTGGCTCATACAAAAGGAGGTGTGGCTGGTTGCAGGGCAGAATGTTTGAGGTGTTATATACAGGCCGGAACATCACGAGGATTAAATTACACTGTTTTCACCTTGATCAGGTGAGGAACCACAATATGGTGACCACACTAAACCACGATGACACATTTGCAGACACGACTAGTCAGCCCGCCAAGGACAGAAATGAATTATCAAGTATTTTACCAAATATTAGCTGGTCTTAGTAATGATGAAAGAGGTAGGCTATGTCACTGCCCAGGGATGTCTTTTTGTTATGTCCCCTCTCCCAGCTAAACTACATATTCAAGGCTACCAGTGGAAGAATCTTCACTACTTGTCTCAGGCTGCTGAACCGCAGGATGTAGAAACGCGACAGAAGGCTTTGTTTGAAGCCTGGAAGGTACTGATCACATGGCCCACACATACTCTGTTTGTCATTCCATGATTGGGTAATTTGCTAACCAATCAGACGTCACTACATGTTATAAATAAACTGGACCACACAAGATATACACTTTTATGTACACACTATGCCATGTGTGCGTCCTGCACACTACGCCATGTGTGTGTCCTGCACATGTTACATAAGGCCTGCGCTGATATACCACATGTATCCAGGCCACACAAGATACTTAGGAGTATCCTGACCATATAGGAGTATCCTGACCATATAGGAGTTTAAAGTATAAAATCTTTGGGCCATGGACAGGTGTCCTCAGTATATCCTCATTTAGTGAGATAGGAGGTCACACATCACTGATCTTGTTGACGTGGTTAACAACTACATGTACACTGGGAAGCCACTCCAGTGACGATAGCTTGTTCAATGACTTTGTCAGAAAATTAGCAATCAAACATGTACAGTGGTTGATATGGTCAATAGTTTCCTCTTCTAATATGTACTTAATATGTACTATACTTTCCAAGCTCAATAAACCGGTTGTCAAAGATGGCTATTTGATGTTGTGCAACTACCCTTGAACAACTTTAGAAATAACACACAGCGTGCTATTGATTTCTAATAATTCATGTAAGCGGGTTATGTGTGTGATATAAAATTTTGCAAATCAAAGCTTAACTCGCAAAAAAAAAATCTGCTGACAGGACTAAATTTTTTATATTTTCGAGTGAGCAGAGTTTTGCCTAAACCTCTGAATTCTTAAGTTTTCGTAACTTTGCCATAGTATTCAATGAGATGTGTAGAATTACAGAGAAATTGTTGGTGTCTCTCTGATTTTACAATCTCAGAAATTTATGCTGGAGGCTATTTTGACAGCTTTACAATAAAATTTGGACCTCACATCAATAGCCCTGCTGTATGGTAAGTTTAATTTAAGGTATTTTGTAATTCACCAATTATTTTGTAATTTGCAATTACTTTGCTATACATTGCTAAGGAAGTGCAAACAAAATTACGCACAAAAGTATCTTCTCAACTGTTATGTTTTCTTACACAAATTCTCTACACAAAGTCTTAAGGCTGCTATTAATCTTTGTTTGTGTACAAAGGAACACGCCCCCAAGGATATACTATTACTGTTGACAATTATTTGTGGGCAGTTTGTGGTATCCACAAAAATTATACCGGGGTTTTCAAGTCCGTTGTCCTATTATAATTGCGCATGTGCTAAAAACCTACTAACTGAAGGGCCTTTCACTGGTGATAAAGGAGTCACAACAACACAGTGAGTAATAGTTTTACCACATTTACAATCATCCATCATAATAGGGCACACACAGTTACCTGATCTCACTTGAATCTGCCATTTCTTTCGCACTGCTAAGCGCATGCGCCAAAATACATAGGACAACGGACTTGAAAACCCCGGTACCTGTCAAAATTTAGTATCTTGTTAGTCTGCCAAACACACTGCGCAAACACGTGTTGTGTGGTTTGTTTATTTGTTGTGTGGTTTGTTTACAGTCTAGTTTGGCTAAGCTGGGGATTCCGTTAAATGATGTATTGCGTGTGCTGGTAGCAGTGATGTTGCTAGGCAACGTATCCTTCTATGAGTCAAAAGAACAAGAGCTTGGTGTACAGGGCAGTGAAGGTGAGGGTGTGGTGAGTAAGTCACATGATCAAACAGATGTCGTTGCAGAGTTAACAGCAGTAGCGACATTGTTGGGTATGAGAAGCTTGGTACTGCAGCGGGGACTGTCATTTCGTACACACCTCTCTAGTAGAGGACAGTCAACACAGGCTCCATGTTCTGCTGCAGCTGTGAGTGTTATAGTTATATGGCTTCACCATTCATTGTTTATTGTAGGCTAATCACGCCCGAGATGTCCTGGCTAAGGCTTTGTATATTAGAACTGTATCTGCTGTGATTAGGAGAATTAATTCCTTATTCAAGCCCACCTCACAGGTGCCCAGTCCTGTGAGCCCTGCCCCCAATACTGCAGGAAGGGGTGTGGTCTCTCCAGCCAATCAGGGTCCACACAATAGTCGTCTATCACAGGTCACACCCCCTCTTGTAACACATCAAGACATTACACACGTGAGGGAGTGTTTGTTGAGTGATGTAAACAACTTGTATGTAAATTGTTTGATTGAGGTATTAATGTATTGAAGACTAAATGGTTTTGGTCCAGGCATTGTAGGTGTAGAGTTACTGTAGGTGTTTGTTTGTTAGTATGTACTAGCACCAAGAGAGGTAGTATTAATACCTAGCATTTATTTTAGGTGATATACTGTTCTACTATTCACTGGACTACTGACATGTTATGACATGTTATGGTTTAGTCTTGATAACTATGGACCTTCAGGGAACTTATAGCCTGCTGAATATAAGCAGCAGAATGTGTTAGTACTATCAAAAGAGATGCACCAGTATCAGATTGGTAACATGTAAACAAGCAGCAGATACAGATATACATAAACATCTATTTATGGGCACTCGTGATCTAGTAATATCCTAGCAACGCCTGTTTATGTAATATCCACTGTTAAGTCACTTTAACTATAATATCCTTGCCAGACTGAGTTTTAATGATGTTCTACAAGCTGAGATAGAGGCTCCATCTTAGTTGACCTCCGTTCTATTGCACTAATCAGAATAGTTCTGCCATACAAGGCTACTGGCCTGTTGTATATTAGTGTACAAGCTCCCCGCACTCTATGTAGTACTAGCTCTCTGTGTATTAGTTAGAATGAGCCAACAAGGTGATATTTACAAACCCGAGGACGATGTGGGCAAGACTAGTACTCACAAATCGTTACCGAGGTCGTGGGTTGAGGTAATTAATTGTGGGTAGCCAAGCCCACATCATCTGAGGGGCTCTAAATAGCATAGAAATTGGGTATTGCAAGTTTGTCCAAAAATATCACCCAAAAAACCAGCCTCACTTTTCCTTCACAACAGCTTAGCATTATTGGTTAGGCTAGTCATACCCAAAAATGCTTTCGGACTGACCCCAAACCCTCCCAACAAGTGAAATTCAATTTTTTTTCTAACTATTCTGCTAACAATCAACTCAACTACAGGTAATGCTATAGGCCACTGGGTCCTGAGACATGCCTTCATTTCACCTACTGTAACAACTACATTATAGAGGTATATACCTTTGTCCTCCTTTGTGTCCTATCTCTTACCATGTAGATACTAATTATCCTTGTGCCGACATTTATACCATAATTTCCGGATTGACTGTGGAGGCATTTCTCTTATCACTGTGTAATGGGCAGAACATAACTCGAAATGAACACTTCAGTTTCAGTAATTTCAAGTCAGGGGCTTTGGTGCCATTCTATCCTTTGATGTGATATGGGTTCATCAGTCACAAGCAATAAATGGCTAAGGCCGCCTTGGCGGCTGAAAGCTATTTGAGATTGTACGAGGGGGTGAAGGGGAAGTCAACATGTTTCTTTGCATTGCCCTTTCAATGCTCTCCACCAGCTATTGAATTTTTTGCGCATGCGCATAAACCCACAATCGAACACTCCGCCAGTCCTTGAGACAGCTATGTATATGTTGATTGACTACAGTACTCACCAATATGCTGAGTAACTATACAAGTATGAAGTATGCATATGGACAGAGATGATATTACGTTAAATCATTTCACTTGAATTGTTACACTAACATGACATAATGCAGAACTTGATAAATCACACATATGACAAGGTACAATAGTTTGTTCATGGGTGGGCGTTGGTGGGATAAACATGTTGATTTCCCCTTCACCCCCTCGTACAATCTCAAATAGCTTTCAGCCGCCAAGGCGGCCTTAGCCATTTATTGATTGTACTTCGGGGGTTCCGGTTCAGTCAACATGTTTCTTTGCATGTTTGTAGTATTGTCCCACCATAATCAGCCACTGCCTTAGGTCTGTAGTAAAACTTGGTGAAAGTGTGTTCACTTGACCATCCTGCTCTACTCATGATCTCCTTTGTGGAGATGCCTGACATAGCTGCTGCTGTGGCTGAAGCAGCCCTTGTAGAGTGAGCTGTGAAACACTCATCAATGCCTACCTCTTTTAGGGATTTCTTAATCCAACGGGCAATCGACGACGATGTGAGTGGCTGGTGTGGGGGAATAACTGCAAGAAATAGCTTCCACACTCCATCAGTTCTTAGCTTGCTTGTACTGGATTCATAAGCTCTTATGCAAGCTACTGGGCACAGAAGTTTGTCTTTAAAGGACTTGATCACCACTGGTTGTAGGCATTGCTTAGGCTTCGCCTGCTTAGCCAATCCCAGACATGGCAGGACCACACTATCACTTGTGTATGAGTGGCCTGATAAGGAGAGTCTGACCAAGTCGGAACATCTCTGTCCTAACACTAGTGCTAGTAGCATGACCAGCTTCTGGGTCAGCCTCTTCAGGTTGAGGTTCTCATTTGGGCCCATCTCTTTCAAGAGCGTTAGGACCTTGGATACGTCCCAGGTATGGGTGTATCTAGGCATTGGTGGCCGTAAGTTAAAGACTCCTTTGAGGAGCCGTATGACAAGTGGGTGTTGTCCCACTGGGATTCCCTCAACCGGCAGTAGTGTTGATAATAATGCAGAACGATAGCAATTTAGAGAACGGTACTGTCTACCTGCTTCGAACTCATCTGCTAGGAAGCTCAAAATAGCTGATACATCTGCCGTAAAGGAAGATAAACCTCTCTTTGCACACCATGCATCCCACTTTCGCCAGGCAGAGTTATAGTTAGTGTTGGTCTTGTCCCTCCAGGAGGAAATGATAAGTCTGGAAGTGTTTTCTGGAATCCTTCTTGCTCTGAGATTTTCCCTGATACTTTCCAGGCGACCAGACATGGCTGGCACTCTCGCACTGGGCAGTCGCAATTCAGTGATGGACAAAGCAGGTCTGGAGTCTCTGGGAGGAGAATTGGGACATCCACTATCATGTTCAGCAATACCGGGAACCATGGCTGAGATTGCCAGTGAGGAGTGATTAGTACGATTGTAGCCTCCTCCATCTGGATCTTCATTAACACTCTTGAGATGAGGCACCATGGAGGGTGTGCAAATGCTGCTAGTGTTTTCCACTCCTGGGCAAAGGCGTCTGTCGCTGTGGCCTCCGGATCTGCTCTCCAACTGAAGAATGCTTGCAGTTGGGTTGAGAAGCGTGTGGCGAAGAGATCCACCTCCAGTGGCCCCCAGGTCTTGTTGATCCCTTGGAATATATTCGGATTCAGAATCCAGTCTGTCCTGTCTCTGAGGTGTCTTGACAGGTAATCTGCTATGATGTTCACCTTCCCTGGGAGGTGTTGAGCTGCAAGTCTCATGTTCCTCTCCATGCATCACATAAAGATTTCCTTGGTCAAGGCTACTAGTCGAGGAGATCTTGTTCCACCTAGCTTGTTTATATGGGCTACTACTGTCATACTGTCTGACTTGATCATGACTGACCTCACCCCCTCCCTCTTCAGGAACGACTTGAGGGCTAGTGATACCGCAAGGAGCTCTAGCTCGTTGATATGGAGCCCCTTCTCTTCCACACTCCAGCAACCCCCTGTTGCTTCTCCCTGGCAGAAGGCTCCCCAACCAACTGAGGATGCATCTGTTTCTATGGTGCACTGTGGTGGAAGTTGTGACATAGTTTGTCCATTCCATTAAGTTAAGTTGTTGGTCCACCATCTCAAGTCCACCTTCGCTTCTTCTGAGAGTGTGATGTGCCCATCGTAGCCACATCTGGCCAGAGCCTTGTGTTTGAGGGCTTGCAGGCTTCTGTAATGCAAGGGGGCTGGATAAATGGCTAGGATTGCTGCTGACATCTTGCCAATTAGTTGGGCTAAGTGCCTTGCTGAAGTTTCCTTGCTTGTCAAAATCTGGGAGGCTTCTGTCCTTATCTGGTCTAACTTCGCTTTTGGAAGTCGCAATTTCTTTTGAGTTGAGTCTATTAGGAATCCCAGATACTCCATCTCCTGTGAGGGTGTCAGGTGAGACTTGGGATAGTTCACCAGAAAACCTAGTGCTTCCAGAAGGTCTAGTGTAAGCGTGGTATGCTCCTTTAGGGTTGACGGGCTCTTGTTCATTAAGAGGAGGTCGTCCAGGTAAATTACACATCGGATACCTCTGTTGCGCAAGAAGGTAACTACCGCTCTCATGACCTTTGTGAACACCCGAGGAGCTGAAGCTAGTCCAAAGGGGAGGACTCGTAATCCTGGTCTTCCCAACGGAAGCGCAGGAATCGGTGGTATTGTTGATGTATTGGGATCACCAGATAAGCATCTTTCAGGTCTATCCGAGTCATGTAATCCTCTTTGGCTAGTAGGTCTCTTACCACGTGGATCCCTTCCATCTTGAAATGGTTGTATCGAATCCACCTGTTCAGTGGCTTGAGATTTATTACAGGTCTGTATTGTCCACCTTTCTTGGGTACGAGGAACAGTCTCGAATAGAAGCCGGGGCTCCCCTTGTCTTCCACCGGTTGAATGGCTCCTTTTGCCAGTAACCCCTGCACTTCCAAATTGATCTGGTCTGTCTCTGTAGTATTTGTTTTTGAAAGTGGAATGAAGGGCTGTGTTGGTTTCCCTGTGAGCTCCAACTGGTATCCTGAAACGGACTCCAAGACCCATGGATCTGCCGTTATTGCTTCCCAGTTCCTCACATGCTCTTGAGTCCTCCTGGCAAGGAAGGACAATGGGATGGGAGGATGCAGCCCCAAACTCTCCAATGGTTTCAGGGTGTTGGAGTGATGGTACTGTTGGGGGCGCATAACTGCTTGTTTCCATGGCTGCTCTCCTATGTTTGTTTTGAGAGATTCTTGGGGAATGCTGGGTTGAATTGCTTGTGTCCTTGGGACTTCGGATAGTGTGCTTTCCCGAGTCTGTTGAAAACAGATTTGTTTGGTGTCCGAGAGACGCCCCAGTTGGGTCGGTGGCTCTGGGGCGTGGACTTTGTCCTTCTTTTGGAGCCACTGTAACCGAAAAAACGATTCTTGTTAGACTGTATGCCCTTAAGGGCCCTCATGTTGTCCGCTGCTGCCTTGGCCTTACTGCCAAAGTCTTCACCAAACAGGGAAGAGCCTCCCTGAGGAAATTCTTTTATGGCCAGGCACTTGAGGTCTGAATTGAGGTGCTTCATCACCTCCTTCCTCCTTTCCATATTGAAGTGAGCTGAAGCATTTCCCAGTAATTGCAATGCTGTGTCTAGAGCATTCTTGGCTGACTCCTCATCTGCTTCACCCCACACCATTTGTTCCCTCAGCCATGCAATAGGGGCCATTGCATCTGTCGTAAACCTTTGAAGTTTACTTAGGTATGAGTCAAATGACTTAGCTCGCTGGGGAAGGAGTTGTTCCATGGTATCGTTCAGCTTCAGCAGGTGGCCAGCATCGCATGATAGTGTGGGAAATTTGCTCAGAGCTTTCTTGCGATCATCATTCTTCAGCGGACGAGCTGTATAATCGTTTAATGACTCCAACAATTCTTTACTGGGAACAAATCTTTTCTTTGTGGCTGGTTCTGTCAGTGCCTCATCCTCGGTAGAATCCCCGTCACCGCAGAGCTCTCTGCGCTCATCTGCTAAGACCTCCAAGGAAATTTCATCCTCAGAGCTGTTGTCATAATCGTCTGCCTGCTCACGCGTCCTCTTCCCCAAGTGGGTACTTGGTTGGGAATGGGGGTGTCCGGTACCCTCCTCTGATTGTGACTGGATAGGCTGGGTCACTGATTGTGCTGGGTGAGCGGGGTTGTTGGGTGGCCAACACTGGTGGCGTGCATTAACTGGAGGGTTCCAAGGTGGAGTCCACTGTTGATTGAATGATGGGAAGTAAGGATAATAGTTGGCTTCATTCCCATAGTAATTCCAGCCAGGCCAAGATGAGTGATCATAGTTGTTAAAACTGTGACCTCCGTAGTACTCTTGTGAATAACTATTACCTGCCCCATACGCGTCGCCATTGTTGGTGGCTTCATTGCCACGGCGATTAGCCTCATTGCTAGTGCGGTAAATGGCTTCATTGCCACGGTGGTTCGTGGCTTCATTGCCACAACGACTAATAGCACCACTGTTAACCGCTTCATCGTCCTGCCAACTATTGGCTCCGCTGCTAGGGGCTTGGTTGCTGTTTATAATGGCTTCATTGCCACGGCTTACGTTAGAGTTGGTGTTAACAAAATTCTCACTACTCACGTGATTAACCACGTTGACATTAGGTTCAGCTGACCCATTGGCTTCTTCACCCTGAGAGCTTCTAATCTGCTTCGTAAGTGACGGTAGCAATGCTTCCAAGAGTTTCTGTAGCGCTTCTGGGCAACTGGCTAATGTTTCCAACAACTGACGCGAACTGTCATCCGCCATATTGAGAGCTGTTGAAAGGACTGGCGGAGTGTTCGATTGTGGGTTTATGCGCATGCGCAAAAAATTCAACAGCTGGTGGAGAGCATTGAAAGGGCAATGCAAAGAAACATGTTGACTGAACCAGAACCCCCGAAGTACAATTGTATTACAACAATGTAAACAAACAAGCCAGAGGAGGATGGACGTGGACATGTGAGCGCATACATTTGTATTAAAAGTATAACCAAGCTTTCAGCGAAGTTTTAATAAGCACCATTCGAAAGTGTGCTTCACGTTTAGTATATTTAGCCGGTCTGCCCCACTCTCCTCGCTATTCCTGGCACGTAAATCGCCCTTGAATTTATAGAGGATCATGTGTGCAGTAAGTTTGTCGGTGGAATCGATGCATTGCACTCTAGACACACCTTATAAGCTTGTATTCAAGCCCAACAATCGTCGAAGAAGGTATTATGATATACAATAAGCCTCCTATGCTCGCTCCGATGGAATTAAAGAAAGGAAAGCGGATGCCGCTAGCATGTCCTCATGGAGAGTCAAGCAGGAAATAGGACACCTTCATACTCATCTGTATTTGTCACAAGAAGCACAAGACAAATTAGTGTGACTGTTGCTAAACAGTTTTTATCACTTCATTTTAGTCTTGGAAAAATATTCATTTAACGGCAATAATTTTTCAGTAGCACTTATATTGTGTCCACCCTCCTCTGCAAACAAGTACAAGGAATTTTAAATTCATGCACGGGTCAAGGAAATAAAAGAGGGAGGTTACCTACAGCTGTAGCTATACTCTACATCATTAATAGTCATGACTGAAGTTGGTCCACACTACAGCTAAAGACAACCTCAATATTATTTCTTTGACCCTACTTGACCCCTACTTGACCCCTACTTGAATTTAAAACTTCTTATTAATCAGTGACTACGTTAGGTAAGTCATTTAGTATACAAATGACACTTAAGGATTTTTTATTTGGCTGGTTTAGACAGGTGACCTTATTACGCAGGTGACTTTATTATACAGTGACCTTATTACACAGTAACCAAGGTATAAAACATAGTATCTACTATATAGAACACAACATTGCTAACGGTGATTGACTTGTTTGGATTTGAATGTAATGAGGTGAGTGTCACACCGAAGTACTGGTTGTTCATTGGCTAGTTTTTTTTGTTTGTTTGTTTGCTGGCAGACTAATGGGATGGAACAGTTATCCATTAATTGGAGTGAAGAGTGTTTACAGGAGCATTACATCAGTACAGTGTTCTCCTTGGTGTTGGAAGATTGTGTGAAGGAAGGGCTAGAGTCTCTAGTGGAGCCAATTGTGTTGGACCCTGCTCCTTGTATTGAACTGATCGGCAATGAGGTATATCCATCTGTCTGTTGTGTGTTTGTCCATCTGTCTGTTGTGTGTTTGTCCATCTGTCTGTTGTGTGTTTGTCCATCTGTTTGTTGTGTGTTTGTCTGTGTATTTAACACCTATTGATACTTTTTGAGAAGGCCATATAGCCAGTCTAGCAGTATTCATGAAGCCTTCACATTTGTGTGGCTACAGTGTAACCCTCCCCTATTGTATTGACTCTTGTATTGACTTACACTGTTAATAGTGTAAGCCATTTGATAAAACATGAAAAAGCTGCTTTAGTAGCCACTCTTTGTATTTTAACAAAGAAATTGTTTGATAATGTAATTGAAAATTCTAGTGGGATATATATTTAGTGAGAAAACCTGCTATGAAGATGATTTTGCTCATGCTCAAGCCTGGTACAGACATTGACATAACAACCTTACTATTAAAGTTCCGATGCTCTCTGTGAATTGATTGACAACATCTCATGATTAATTGTGAAATGGGGTTGCTTGTTCAGTACTTCAATATCTTACACTAATCAATGAAAATGCATGTTGTTGATTATTGCCAATAATTTCCCATCCCTAGTTGTACACTGTATTAGAATATTCTACATCCTTGTTGAGTTTGTTAAAACTAACATGCTGGCACTAGTGATTACAAATGTGTGAAGTTTCTATTCCACTAAAATATAGACACACACACTGTCCTGTCACAAACTTTTCTTGACCACAGGACATATCACTGTGTGTTTATATCTGTGTGTAATGTAGTTTGTATGTAGTGTGGTGTGTGTGTGTATGTATGCGTGCGTGCATGCGTGCGTGCGTGCGTGATGTTGGTGAAATGGTAGGTGGCTTGGGAAGTTTTGTGGGAGGGTCCTGACCCATTAAGACAACATCTAGCTAGAAGTTCCCATATAGCATGTAATCCTGTTTTATCATCTCATGTGATCTCATCCACAGCATGACGGCATGTTACAGCTGATCAATAAGGAAACAGTGTCACCACGGTAATGAATTATATTGTGGAGAAAAGTTTAAGTGAATATAATATACTAACTAAAAATTTCAGTGCGTTGTAATTTTGCTGTTTGTAGTATGTTTCATTCAGAAAGTATGTAGTCCAGACCATAGGCGGCGGAAAGGGGGGGGGGGGGGGGGGGCTAGGGGCTTAGCCCCCCTCAGAATGATATCACACCGAAATTATCTTTCTTGGAGTGGGGCTGAAAACCGTGATAAAGATCGAGATACTCTAATAGAGCAGTCACTCTAATAAAGTAGTCAGTGTGTAGCGAGCTATGTAAGGATTTTTATGTAGTTTATCAGCTAGAAAAGGTAGCTGGTGAGGTGGAAAGCTCTTGTCAGTTGGTTGTGACCTTTTTTTTTTTTTTTTTTTTTTGGTCTCACCTTACCAAACTATAGAAATAAGTCTGGGTCAGCTCAGCGGAGCCCCCCCTCATATCAACTACTTCCTCCGCCGCTGGTCCAGACATGGGGTGGGTGCCTTGTGCAGTGCTAGTACCATAACCAGTGAGCACTTTTTTAAAGTAGAAAAATTAATGTGACAGCCTTTAAAATGCCGTGTTACTTGATTTTCAATAACTGTGCCTCAGTTAGACCCCCTAAAATACTTATAAGTGTTTTTCATTAAGTGTAAGTTAACTACCAGGACAAGTGTTAAAGAACTCAAAACAGGTTTATGTGCTTGCCCCATGTCTTCTGCCTCAATGCTGAATCCTTCCTGTGTTAGCTAATGTAACAATATTGACATATTCTAGCCCATAAGACTACATTGTCGTGATAACACTACATGTTGTCATGGCAACGCTACAGGGTACAATCACAAGATATTTGTGTCAGATTGAGGGACAAGTTTAAGGCTCATCCAAGCTACTCAGGTGTGAAGGGCTCAGCTTCAACCTTCACAATCCAACACTTTGCTGGAGAGGTGTGTCCTACTCTCCTGCTCATTGTATTAATTGCGTGACTCCCGCCAGGTTGTATACGACGTATACAGTTTGTTGAATGCTAATGCTGATACTATAGCTGATGATGTGGTGGCTTTGTTCAATGAGAAAGATTGCAAGTTTGGATTTGCTGTCCATCTCTTTTCACATGAGCTGAACCGAGACAGACATGGATCACATGATCACACTGGGGTGGGATTCCCCCAGGGACAAATGTGCCGCATCACTCCAATACGCTACATATATGGACAGTGAGTTGGTTGGCATGGTGATATTGTAGCATTGAGTTGAGTTATTTTCAGAACAGAGCTGAAAAGTCAAACAACGTTTGTACAAGATTTTCAGGTATGATGTGTCCTTGTTTGGGTATAATTACAGGCTACACTCTGAACAACTCATTTAGCAAATAAATTTTCACAAGTTTGTTAGCAGCAGCCAACATGAAAGTTTATTTTCACACAATCCTTCCTGGACATATGGTAGCATTATGTGCTAGGGAGGAACAAGATCCTTCCTGGACATATGGTAGCATTATGTGCTAGGGAGGAACAAGATCCTTCCTGGACATATGGTAGCATTATGTGCTAGGGAGGAACAAGATCCTTCCTGGACATATGGTAGCATTATGTGCTAGGGAGGAACAACTATGCTGTGTGTATGTGATCAGCTGAGCAATAACTGGCCTTTTTCACAAAATTCTATTTTGTTATAAAAGCGTATTGAATAATATATTTACACACATTTGGTAGGCACTGAAACAAACTTCAAAGCAAGATTTGTTTATTTAGTAGAGATCTTATTTTGTGTTGGTACAGTAAATAACATGTCGGTGTAATGATGTGGTAGAATTACAGTTTACTGTTGTCATTCTTTCTTGGAATGGCCTTCTTTGTCCACACTGAGACATACAGGATATATACTTTGATGGATTTGCCAAATCATGGTAAACACACAAGTACCATACCAGGTCATGAGAGCCTCTGAGAAGAGAGCAGCTAGCTAAGACTAACCAAGACTGCTGAATTCACAGGATGGTACATCCTCGCTATAGTGTCACATAAACAAACCAGTGTTTCAGCACTGGGGCTAATCATTAACATTCTGACAGCACCCACTGTGCTAGCTATAATCTGGCATGCAATGTGATGTTTGGAGGTTTCACTAAATTACTAGTAGTGTATAGAAAATTGTAACAGGTAGCACTCAAATGATATATCATTAGATTTTTTTTTGTCTGTTGGGCTGGTAAACATTGTGTCCTGACGCAGTAATTCAGTGTTGCAATGTTTCCATTAGTGATGTGTGATATGTGATATATATATATATCAAATATCGTGATAAAATTTTTTATATCGTGATATGATATAGAATCTTTATATTGTGATATAAGCCTAGGTATAGATTTTAGCTATAATTAGGGAAAAATGTACCCAAGATGTCATTGTACACTGTACTTTTTTTGATAAAAGAGCTTGCAATGTTGTATGCTAGTCATGTACCATGTTGTATTGTACTTCTAGTACATCACTGCTACAGGTGTCATCAGTGTAAATACACAAGCTGAGTGATGAGTTTGTATATCGTGATATATATCGTATGTTGTGTGCAATAATCGTGATAGGAAAATATCCTATATCACACACCACTAGTTTCCATTTAGTTTTTTCTTTGCTTTGAAATCAATTCGTAATGGCAATTGAAAGTGTTAATTGTGGAGAAACCATTACACTATATAAGTTGTTGATAGCTGCTACTACTCAGGATTGATTTATAAATTAATTACAGCAATTTTCAATTTCATAAACTCCCCTCTCCAATGATGTCTACTGCTGTTCTCATGATCAATAGCTACAGAAAAGCACAACATGTAATAATCCAATTAAATGTCCTATAAAAGACAGCTCAGGCTTGTCTTGTTTCTGTGCAGATCAAGTTTATCACTGTTAACTGTCTAGTGCTATAACTCCTAACTGTTCCAACTGTCTACTGCTATAACTCCTAACTGTTCCAACTGTCTACTGCTATAACTCCTAACTGTTCCAACTGTCTACTGCTATAACTCCTAACTGTTCCAACTGTCTACTGCTATAACTTCTAGACCATTCATCATAAAAGACTAAAAGTTTGATTGTTCATTCCAATGTTACTATAGATAACAATAAAATAAAAACTGAGAAATGTCAGTGACAACAGCAAGCTCTGGCAACTGGGGAAATTTGGGTGAATTAGATGTAGCCAATTGATGCCAATATTAATGTTCATGACATCAGTTTGTCTATCAATTGCTAGTAATCAATTGCTGCGATTTGACATGTCTTAGCAGTTTGCTATCATCAAGTTGCAATGGGCACAATACAGTCATGAATGCTACACTCCAAGTGTTACATTTACAGTACTAGTGTATTTTATTAAAAAATGAAGTAGGGATTCAAGCAATAAAAAGTAGTGAAACAAGAGATGAATGATGGTATTACAGCTTAGCTTTGTGGGAAAATCCCCACTTGGCATTGAACAATAATGATTGTTATAAAATGCCAATGTAGGGATTTTCCCACTGAACTATGCTGTGATACCATCATTCATGTCTTTTTTTATTGCTTGGATCCCCACTTTACTTTTTAAACTAATAATTTTTAATATACTAGTTTGTTTGGGGTTTTGTTATAGCATACAGCTACTGTATAGTGGAAAATTTTGGCAAATTTGGCGAGTATGGATGGAATTGCCAAAATTTAACTCGCCGTTTTTCTAAACACTGAAAGTGTAGTAGACGCTGTTCATCAGTGAGTGAATGTTGTTACAGCGGTGAGTGGTTAGTCTTCCGCAAGTATCCCATTGAATACATCCCATTGAATACATCCCATTGAATACAGTATGGTTTTAGACTAATAGCTCAGGCAGATGGGTAATTTAGCTCGAGCGATTCAGCTCAGTACCCATGCACATGCCTTGCCTTGCTACGCATGGTCAAGTCTTGATTGCTGAATCAGCAAGCTAGTGCATGCATAAGAGCTGTCACTATTTCATATTTTTGTGCTAGCATTGTGAATACAGGTAGGCCAGTAATAACGGGGTGTGTCATCAGTGATAGATTATTAAAAGGTGTGGTCTCAGACTGTCAGTACTCATCATTATTAATCAACCAAGATTGTGTTAATAGGCTCATGGTAGTGAAGGTACAGGATATATGAGTATTAACACTTAGTCTGTATAATTATACTGATCAAGGAAAGTATTGATAGGGTACCTTGATATGGTTTCATTTCATCAAGAAGAAAACAGACTTGCCTGATTGAAGATAAAGGGAAAGACAAGGTGCAGAGGGCACACACTTGTCAGAACGCCAAAAGGCACATCCCACTGGTGAGTGTGTTATTGTGATGTAAAATGGTGGCCATTCACTGCTTCATTTGGCCTCCAGCCTTGTGACTGTAGTCAGCAGGCTGGCAGACAAAAATTGGAAGTTTTTGGTGATTTGTTTCAAAATTCTATATCCGGCTGTTTGTAATTGTTTTCTTGATGTTCGATGGACTAGTATTATTCCATAAAGGTGATTTTCGTCATGTAAGATGTGATTTTTAAAGATGACTTTTTAGGTGGTGTGTGTCATTTTTAGGGGATCCCTGCTTAAACAGTACGGTAGATACAGGATAGTCTGCCTCAAGTGAGTCAAACCTTCTTGGGTATGTTAAGGCAATAACTACAGGAAGCCATAGCAAATTCCTATTAAATGAGATCCATTCATCCTGAAGTGAGGCACTCTTTTCATGAAGCAAGACACACTCAGATGTACATACAGTATCATGTCATGAGGAGTGGTGTGGCGTCAAAGGTGGTAGCACATGTTCTATTCATGAACAGCTCATGAATTCACAAACTGATCAGTTAGCCTTCATGAATGTTCATGGAAAATTTTGATGCATGTCACAAAATTTTTTGTGCGCTCTACCATATTCCAATAGCTCAAGTTCAAGTCACATTACTGTATCATAAAGTACTGTATAATAGGGACCACAAAGCTTTGGGCGTGGCCCATGAAAAACATCACCCAAAAACCAGCCTCACGATTTGTCGAAGGCCCGAAGAGTCTGAAGTTAAATCATTAATGAGATGAACAAATGTAACACTGGTATTTCCTTCAAATGTGCACAAATACAGCAAGTTTGTAGCTCCTATAAACACTTTGTCCGAGCACATGCTTCATTCTCCATACATAGCAGGACATGTTACATCATCATTGTGCTGCCCTTATTGCTGCCTCACTTGGGTGTACAAGGTGATAGAGCAATGTAACACAAACTGGGTGGGAGGGTTCTAGAGTTACATTTGCTCATCTCACTAATATAATCATGGTTTAACTTCAGGCCCTTTGGGCCTTCATCAAATCATCAATATTACATAACACTGCTATACTTCAAAGCCCTGACTTACGACTGATCCATAATATCAGTATCTGTAACAACACCACCAAGTGGGTATGATCAAGGATACTTGCCAATAAGCAATTCCCATGTAGTCTCCTCATGTAGCTCTCATGTTGTAAATGATAATACTAATTAGACTCCCTTTAGGCTGTTTTGGGTGGGTAATAAATCTCATATACTCCACCTTGTTTTCTGATATACTCCACCCCTTCAGGCACAATATAACATGCTCAAAACTAGGTTTATCCAATCAGTATGCACTTTTCATGTGCAGTAATGTAACAAGAACGCTTATTTTGTCACGTGAGCATGCATAGTTGCCATGACATTAGTATTATCGTAAGAAAACCAGCCGCTTTTGCTTAGCCTACAGCAGAAACAGCCGTGGATGAGGTAAGTAATCTGAGTGTAATGTGAAATAGAGTCTAAAGCAGTTATACAGGCACAACGTGTAGTCTATGAAATTTATAAACCCTCAGGCCCTTAGTAGTACCCTCACTTCGTTCGTGCGTTACAGCCCGGGCCTTCAGGTTATAAATTTCATAGACTCCAGTATAACTATTATTTGATTGCTGGCCCATTACAATTAAAACCACAAATTCCATATAATACAATTGTCAACCATACAATCAGAAGTATCATACAGATGGTAACTACAACAGCAATTATTGAGGTTAAACACCACTCCATCAGTAGAGTACTGATGAATCCGGTGGTCAAAAACCTGCAATTCTGACACCTTGCCAAGGCCATCACTAACTTGAGAGACAGCTGCTTTAGAGAGAGATCTTTGTTCTTCCCAATGTCATCCCAGCTGTGATTGTATATATCTTGGCTGAGGGTCTTGAATTGTATACCTTTAAACAAGTGCGCACAAGGAGTGCTGACCAATTGGTGTACCATCCACAGGAAGATGAGTGGTTGAAACTGCTGACCGTATCAGATTAATTGAGCAGTACTTTAGATCTTCCTGAAGTGATAAAATCTAAGAATGGCTCCACCAGAACTGGTTCCCTCCTCTGGCACCAGCCACTCCATCGCTTCCATCCCAACTGGTAAGCTGTGTTTGTTCCCTTGCTCCAGCTTGCCAACAATTTGATATAAAGAATTCACTCAGGATAGCCTTCTGTTCCTGCCCCATCAGATTCTGTTCAAAATTCGCCTCTAAATATTTTAATATTGCCTATGGGGGTTCCAGTGAATTCATCTTGGACTGTAGGGTCAAACACTGGCGATTCTCTAAACTGAGACATTGAACAATCCATTGGGCTATCATGATCTCTATTGGGCTATCATGATCTCTATTGGGCTATCACGATCTCTATTGGGCTATCATGATCTCTATTGGGTTATCATGATCTCTATTGGGCTATCATGATCTCTATTGGGTTATCATGATCTCTATTGGGTTATCATGATCTCTATTGGGCTATCACGATCTCTATTGGGCTATCACGATCTCTATTGGGCTATCATGATCTCTATTGGGTTATCATGATCTCTATTGGGCTATCATGATCTCTATTGGGTTATCATGATCTCTATTGGGCTATCATGATCTCTATTGGGCTATCACGATCTCTATTGGGCTATCATGATCTCTATTGGGCTATCATGATCTCTATTGGGTTATCATGATCTCTATTGGGTTATCATGATCTCTATTGGGCTATCATGATCTCTATTGGGTTATCATGATCTCTATTGGGTTATCATGATCTCTTTTGGCCAAAATATTTCGTGATACTCACTGCATATGTATCATTTATTTTTCATTGGACAATAATAGCCAATAAAAATTGTTCAATTATTTATCATTACGTGTTTGTCATGGGCAAATCAGTAGTGACACAAATAAGCTCACCAAGGGAGAATTTTCATCTCAGGCAACACAGAACATGACAATTATGATGTGCCTGTAGTAATGGCAACATAGTAATACTGTAATGGGTTTTGTTTGTACTAATTTCTGCTTTTTTATTATACAATTAGTAATCATGGAGAGTTGAATTTTTAGGCCAAATTCACAATACCAGTCTGACCTTGGCGGTATTGATTAGGTATAACCAAGCCCAAAAGTACCTTCAGTATAACCCTTAATGCTTCCATTAGGTAACTACAATTTTTTTTTTCAATGGAGTTTCCACTGACTGACTGACTGACTGATGCCTTCAGACAAGCGTAACTCTATAACAGCTAAGGCTACAGGCTTGGTTTTTTCACTGTTCAATATCGCTTCAACCCAACAGGTGCCTTTTGGCATACCACAATGCATGCATCATGGACTTACCTTTGTCCTCCTTTGTGTCCATTTATTTTTGCTGACATTCCAAGGTGTCGATTTAATTTTAGCTTTTAGTTTAAGAGCTGGCTATGGTGCCAAGTAGTGTACTCAAGGCTATATCAGCATTCTTTAATGCTTATGTTCTGACAAGTCAGAGGATTAGCAGACCAGATGTATTGAAGAAAACCAAAACACTGATCATACAACAGCTATCATGGTACGCTTAGGAGGGGGTAAGCAAAGAAAGTACTCTCTGTACACTTGTGAAAATGTTGAAAATTATGGATGACCCCTAATTGAATTTAAAATCCTTATACTTGTTTGTCCTAACCCCTCAGGAATGTTTTGAAAAATGGACTTTTGAAATTGAATTTCGTAGCATTTTTGACAGTACATGACTGCTCTATTAGAGTATCTTGATCTTGACTGCTCTATTAGAGTAACTTGATCTTGACTGCTATATTAGGGTATCTTGATCTTACAGGTGGTCAGGCTCTGCTGCCCCTATGTTATTATGTTATATGTGACCAGCTGAGTGAAAACCGGCTTGTTTGTATAATTCTGTTTTTGAGATAAATTCCATTGAAATAAATTGGCATCCTACACAAATAATTTTATGCATGTTTTAATCGCTTCAGTAAACAGTGAAGGAAAACTCGAATTGGAATATCTAATATACCAATGGATTTGCCTCTTCATGAAGAGTAAGAATATTTTGTTTTGTGTCTATGCCATAAAGTAAATGCGAGTTACGTGTGTTTGGTTATGTTGTGGTAAAATATAACTTTATAGTCGCCATTTTTAAGCTTGAACAACCTTCTCAGGTGTATTTAGGCCAACAACTATACCTTGATGAATGCCCCAGTTGATGGTTAATAGAATGACACAAGTCCCAACTCTGTAGCCCATCACACTAGAGATTTACTAAGTCGTAAAATGAAGTTTGAAGAAAATGTAAACAAGTTGGGTTTTTATTCAATACAGTCCAGTTGGGTGAGCTATACAATATGAAGTTGGATCTGTAACATGTACAATAGCTACTCCGTATAAAGGGATGTATTGCTATAATGTCATTCACCATTTCATCCTACAGGCGAGTATGCAGCATGTTCTATCAACACTCCCAGTGTCCACGTCACACTTTGTTCGCTGTATACAGACCAGCCCAACCCACACAGTTCCTGCCAGATTTGACAGAGCTCATGTGAGCCAACAGATCAGCAACTTATTGATATTGGAATCTGTTGACATGTTGTCCAATAATTACTGTAAAAGATATTCCTTTGATGACTTCCTTAAAAGGTAATGTGCTTACCCTTTGGTTGGACCAGTGTTCAGTAGTGTTGCCATAGATACCGGTCATTACAACCTCGACAGGAACACCATGGACTAGTTCGAACAGTGGACAGGTGTAAGATCATCATGGAAACACTGCAAGAACAAGTATCACTAGATGACCCAATGGAAGATGACTGCTGGATGGTGGGCATTAATAAGATATTCCTTACGTGAGTTATTTGTCCAGGGGAGTAAGACATTTAAATTGTACAAATTGCAATACTATAATTACAATGACCTATCCCACCCCTGGTCATGAATGACATAGCCAGAAGAGCACTGGGCCAGCCAACCTGAAGTTCTGGCCATTTGGCTATGCACACTACACACACACACAAACAACACACACACACAAACAACACACACACAAACAACACACACAAACAACACACACACAAACAACACACACACAAACAACACACACACTGCCACTCATTGGTGTCAACATTACAGACAAGATGCTCACAGACAACTGGAGAAAGCACACACAACTCTGAGAAGAAATGCTGCCATTAAACTACAATCAAACATCAGACGTTACTTGGCCATCAAGAAGTGGCCCCAGATGAAGCATGACTTGCAGCATAGAACAGCCACACCCTCTCCACAGGGTGCTCCAGTACCACGAATACCAAATGGGGAGGTAGGTGTGGTCTCGTTACTAAATCTAGAACTGCTATATTCCCTTATTAGTCATCATCAGTACCACAATCCCGTAATTATACTATAATTGGTAACATGAAGGTAGGGTTTCCCCAGTGGAGGGTGATGAAGAACAGTTACCCTGGTAACCATTATATTACTATAGTTACATGTAGTTAACAAGAAACTCCCTAGATACATCACCAGTGTTATCAGCCGGACTAACTGTGTTTGTAACGGGACGATCACATCAACGTGGCTTCCTCATTATAGAGTATAATCAACAACAAATACATGTGCCTCACCAGTATACTGAAATAAAGGTAGTTAATCTCCCTTATATGGTCAATAATATACTCTATTGTAGACACCAATCATCGGCCAGCAGACCAGCCGAGCTACCAGTGATTTGTGATCACCATGGCTACCACTAGTAGCTTATTTTTCTATTGTAACATTTTTAAGATGTATATTTCTTGTGGAAAAGTTATATCAATGAAATTCCTTCATCCATGTAATATCAGTATAATGGTCAGTCACGTATTATATGTTATCACAAAACATTTTTGACAATCATTTTAAAATTTTAATGCCATTATCATGTTCTGAAGTGAGATAGGACCAGTTTGTTATAGTTAGGGATCTCTTGTACCTCAATGTATTTCCATGGCTTTTCTGGGTGGCCTGGTCGAGAATATCTGATGAACTTGACATATCCTTCAACCAGTGAGTAGAGGGTGTGGTCACGTCCCATACCAACCTGTTACCATACAAACTTGTGGTCAAATACATGAGTATTTGTAATTAAATACTTCCCTAATTTATTTAAATACTTACAATTACTTCAAATACTTTTATCAAAATAAGATCATAAAGTTAACTGAATCTTTGATCATAAGTGATGTCATTTGAATATCATGAGTCAGAGCCCCCAACCAAGAAAATGATATGATAGATGAGACAGTAACTTGTAATACTATTATTAATGTTGTACCGATAATTGGATCAGTTATCAGGAAAACCATAATTAGATCAGTTGTATTTTTGCATATCGGTATCAAATCAGCACCATGATGAAAAAAGCAGCAGATACTTGTATTATTTTAAAATACATGCTCATGTGCACCAAACAGTAGCATTTTACTACTATGCAATGTTGTTACTACTTAAAAGTACTTTGTAGTAAAATCCACTGAAGGATAGACAACATGCAGTATTACATCGGATTGGCTAAGTTTATCAGCTTGGAAATATTATCCAATATCGGCAAAATGTCATATCGGTAACACTATTGCTCCAATGACATCACTTCAATGGTCAAAGAATATTACTGTTACCATGCATACCACAAGAGAAGGATCCACTTAAGTTTTGGAAAATAATTGTTCCCCGTTGGCTAAACTAGCAACCCAATTTTTGTGTGTGCCAGCTTTGTATGCACCCGCTTTTCAGTATTGCACAGAAAATATTTTAACCCGAGAGATGCAAGCTAATGGATAAAAGATTGATATTTATTAGATGCAATCAATAGCGTACAATACACACACACCCTGTACATATGTAGAGCTGGCACGTTGCCTTAAAATTTAATAACAGTATATAGTTATAGCAAGAGTTCATAATATAGTAGAGAGGGTTATAGTAACAACAAAAATAATGATATTGTGTATATGTGTACAGTGTAGATCAACAATAATGGTTGAGTCACTAAATATTTGAAATTGTATTCAAATACTGTTCTGACAAAAGTATTTGCAATCGTATTTGCATTTGGAAAATTGTATTTGTAATTAAATAATACGTACTGTATTTGACCCCAAGTCCGTCCTTCAATATTAAGATATCACATTTTGGTCAGCTTAAAGCAGTTTAATGAGTTCTTGACCCAAAATTAAAAGTTAGACGTGGTATTAAAACCTCAGCTTCACCTCAGGTTTTTTAAATCATGAAGATCCTTGTGGTAGGTCTCTAACTATTAGATAGTGGACATCACCTCATTTTCACTCAATCAAAAAGGTTCACATAACAATCTTACTGCTACATCATCACTAGGCCACTTCCAACTAACTCTTCCATTTCTCGGGCCTAATTGACCCTTTAGCTTTTCAGGGCAAAATATTTACATTCACAAGTGAATACCTTGCAAGTAGAGAACATACCACAGAGGGATCGCAAGTTACCTTTTAAGCTCATCACAAAGTAAGGAACACCCAATACATATCTGGCAAGTGGCACAGTAATCACAATGTACCAATTGACTTGCAAAATCCACTCTTCAGCTAACAAAAATCAATGAGTTTGGCCTGAGAAACGTACGATTTAGTTGAAGCCTATATCATAAGAGACTTTTGAGGCCAAGGCTGTTGAACAAACATTGACCACTAACCTACCATATACCAAGAGTTCATAGTGAACTCTTGCATATACTCAGCTACCTACTCCTTTCTACCTAATAATAGGATGGTACACACAGAAGACCTGATGTTTGCCATGGGGTCTTTCACTGTGTGTGAAAGTAAGTTTATGGTAAGTTCGACCCACCTTTCCAACTCTTCATACAAATAGTGTACTTGATAACTTGAGTTGCAATTGGTTCAAATGGTGTCAATAGTGATGGTACTTATTGACACTGATGTTCAGTAGCCACTGCATTATATACCAGTTAAGGAATGAACTTACGTTCTTCCCAGAGTAGTACCTGGTCCCTCTTTGAGTCACGATCACGTGACCAGCCTTTACATATTCTCCTTCGTATTTCTTAAGGCCTAATCTTTTACCAGTTCTCTTCTTGCCTTGATTGCGTGTGGAGCCCGCTCCTTTTTTGCTAGCGTGGCGCGCACCTAACTCAACACATTACACAAGCAACTAGGCCAGGTTATGTTTACCAATTGGTCTGAGTAAGAAATGATCACAACTTCTTAATAACGCCCACCACATGTTTGTGATTGTGGTATTGAGATTAGTTAGTTACCTTGGTAACGTAAACAATGGAAGAGCTAGTTCCGAGAAGGACAGAGTGTTTGGACTCGTCTCACATCACCTCACTAATAACTCCTGCTACCACCAAATTGTTTGGTCGTGTACACGCCTTGGACGTGATGTAAGTGACTCGCCTAATGTAGTTGGGTGCGTAGTATATAATACGAGATATATTATCTATGATTTTATTTATTGCTTTATGGTGCACGTGTTTTGTGGCTAAACAAGGTGGGTTTGCTTTGCAGTCGTCCCAAATTTTCTGCACATAACAGTACAGATCTCTAATTAAGTCTTAATATATAATTTTTTTTCCCGGGCTAAATGGAACGCCCTTGCCACCACCCCCAGCACTGGCTGTCAAGTACTGGACAGCTGAATAACACTAGCAACTTTTAGGAACAAAGCTATTCGAGGGCATCGGCATTAAGCCTGCCCTCAGAATATGGCAGATGTAGGATGACGTTAGGATCCTATATGGTATATGACCATCCTGTATGATAATTATTAAGACCGCTTAAAGTTTATTAGTACATGAACTATCCATTATCATACAGTCTTGTGTAGCCAGACCACTATTTTGTGTGTGTGTGTGTGTGTGTGTGGGGGGGGGAGAGTAGAAAGTAGTGATCTGACTACTCGAGACCAGCAATCATGGTAATCTCCATGGCATGTGGATGATAAGCAACCATGCGTGACGTCCATTCTAGAGAGAAGGCCAATCTTGCTATCACATTGACAAATGGAGAGCCAGCAGGACAAGTGGTAGCACATGCTGCACTATATGATTACCCTAACATCTCCGAGATTGATCCTACCACCTGGGAGGTGTGGCTAACAACTAACTATGATGTTACCATGCCAACAGTAGGTCACACACGCACATATTACACTGTTGCCATCATGACTACTACAGGTGATGAACAGTCTATTTCTTCACCTGTTTGTCAGTAGTGACACCATCAATAGGGAGTCTGCTGCTGAGGAGATATTCCGGTGAGTGTATAGCCTTTTATGGTCAGATCTCTCTTTGTCTTTTGGCCTGTTTCTTCCTATCCAGTGAAGTGCAAAAAGTTGAGTCTTATTAGAATAATGTTTAGCTTGTAGTTAGCCATTAGTGTTGACTTTTCTTGTACAGGACCAGTTTCACAGCACTAGTGCCACTGCAATATGTATGGCTGGTAACCAGTCCTGGTGTGAAACTAGGTGGGTGATGTTGTATAATTCATCCAGTGATCTACAACCACACCTTGCAGATGTAGCACTTCAACGGCTGTTCAGTCCAGTGAATCCTGCAGAGGGAGCCACACCCACTCATATGGTTTATGTCACATGTCGACATCAGCATTTTCCCATGCTACACATTAGAAATTCCAAGTTAGCTAAACATGTTCAAATAATATGTCGTCACACCCTTCCCTCAGGGTGGAGGATCATGATGACCTTACTCCAGTGTTCAACCAGTGTGCCAGCAAGTTGGAACAGCAATATGGTACCCTGTGTGTGTGTGTGGTGTGTGTGTGTGTGTGTGTGTGTGTGTGTGTGTGTGTGTGTGTGTAGTGTGTAGTGTGTGTGTTTGTTTGTTTGTTTGTTTGTTTGCGTGTAATGTGTGATGTAGGTCTGTGCTGGTATGACGCCAACATCATTTGGAAAGTACTAGGCCAGTAAAAACATTGAGGATAATGCCAGCATATTACTTTGGCCACTTAATGAACTGAAACTTTTATATTTGATTGTAATGTATCATGGCCAAGTTAGAATAACTACTGATCAGGATACTCTAATAGAACAGTCACTGCATACTCTCATTATTATTACTATCATCAAACAGTACAGTAGTAGCGTTTAAGTAGGGATCGCCCCAAAACGTTCGTGTGCCACCCAAAATTCTGCCTTTAAAATTCATCCTAGAGACATCTTACATGACAAAAATCACCTTTACAGACCATATAGTACATAATATATACCAAAAAAATTACAAGTGACCGGATATAGAAATTTTAAAAATCATTAAAATTTAGTCTCACTGCCTGACTGCCTGATCACAGTTGCAAAGCTAGAGGCCAAACAAAGCAGTGCATGGTCACCATTTTATGCCACAATAACAAACTCACCAGTGGGATGGGTTCTGACGAGTGTGTGCCCTCTGCGTCTTGTCTTTTATCTTCACTGAATTGGGCTGCTTGTCTTCATCCAACGAAACCATATCAAGGTGTTAATTTTCTGTATCAACACTTTCTTTCAGCAGCATATTTAGACGCCACAGAATTTTTTCAGAGCTGGATTTCAGAAGCGTTTCAGTCCTGGTGCTACTATTAGAGGTATACTAGCTAGATATCTGTAACTTCGTGATTGGGATCCCATTCACAATAGGTTTGCAATCATGCCCATCAAATGAAGATCTAGGTGGACTAATAGCGATAGAGTACGGAGACCCCACCTCTTAAAATCTTAGCTATTTACTTAACAGTAAACAAGATGACCTCACCCCTTATTGGTCTAGCTAGCTGCACATCTCTTGGCTGACTTGAGATATACTCTAATACAACAGTCACTCTAATACAACAGTCATGTATGATAAAACAGTTATAAGTTACATTGTTCTGGTAGACATATTTGTATTTGTAAGAAAAAGAAGCAAGCACAATAAATCAGTATTATTTCATTATTGTTCTAAAGGAGACAGGTGCCCCTCTGCAACAGCAAGGTCAACAGTTGGAGGCACACAGGGACACTTGGATCTAGAACGCGATCCACTGATACACGTTATTGAAGAGCGCAACAAGGAGAACCCCAAACTACAGCGAAGCCAGCCCATAATCACAGAATATGGGGAACTCTACTTCTCACTGAACAAATGGGCAAGATGTTTACAAATGATGGTATCTGCCTTCTCCATACCTACAGATATGGAAAATACAAGTGGACTAATACTAGTTACATTGTAGCTAGCTGTGCCACAACAAAAAACTAAACAAACTAGTATTTTTTTTTAAATGTTAATTTAAAAATGAAGTAGGGGTCTATGCAATAAAAAGTAGTGAAACAAGAGATGAATGATGGTATTACAGCATAACTCAGTGGGAAGTCCCTACTTTGGCATTGAAAAAAAAAGCTAATGTGCCAAAGTAGGGATTTTCCCACTGAGCTATATCCAAACCATCATTCATCTCTTGTTTCACTACTTTTTATTGCATAGATCCCTACTTCATTTTTAAATTAACATTTTTTTTTTTTAAATACTAGTTATTATTAACACTTTACAGTGACATTATCCTAATAAAACGTTCACAGATACTTGGTGACTCTAATAAGAAAATTTAGAGCATTGCTCAAAGTAGATAATAGAGCATAATGGTGTAGAGGTTGGCTATGTTGTGATCTTAAAGTAATGTTGACACCTTATACCAAATACATAGGGGAGCCATGTCTGTCACTGAGCCCTTAGAAATGTTCTCAACGTCTAGCCATTGAAAACACCTGGTGTCATGTTTAGTTGTGTAATCACACGTACTGACATATAGGGGATTATTTCATTGCTGAACTGATTGAAGCACAAGATGATACACACAGAACTATCGTTGCTGACGTAAGTGTCATGACACAACCCCTACCCCATGAATGGATCATTTGTATCAGGTCAATGGCCGAGCTGTCGGCTTCATCAGCTTGACCACTGAGGTTGATCTTGATCTGCTCAATAGTTGCTTTGATCTGGCACCTTATCATGGCCTGTGTAAGCCATCAGATGACGATGAGGTAGTCTCCATTGAGGGAATAAGTTAGTGTAACCCAACCCCCATCTGTGATGTAATTATGTTATGTCACACACAACACAGTTAGTCAACCAGTGTCCGCAGTGTCACTACTATCTGATGCTGTACAGTAAGTGAGCCTTATATACAGTGTATGTGTTACCCCTCTACCCTGTGTGTAGTGCTGAGGCCTCACAGACTGTAATGGCGTCTGCTCCTGTAGCCATCACCAGTAAGTTGTTACCTCATAACATTTACATCAAGTGGATTGGTGGAGTTGTCCTAGAGTAGTCTTAGTTATTTTAACAACTGCTAGCTTAATTGTTACCTAGTACATTACTACTAAACATTATTCCTCTCCTTCTGAAGGTCACTTGTTGCAGAACAGCAGTAGTAAACAAAGGTAACGTACAGCATAGCCCCACCTCCTAATAGTAGCAGCCACACCTTTTAGTGATGCAGTTGGTCATGTGAGCAGCAGCCAGACTGAAGTGATAGTGAAAGGTAACTTGTGTCAAGTTGTGTGATGTACACAGTGACTTATTGTAATAAAGGAGAGGGTTTAATTTCCTCTTTCATGAATGGAGCCAGCCAAATTTTTTGTCATTTAAATCCTTAAATGTCCTCAATTCAGAGTGTTATTAACAGAGTGTATTATACTGTAGCCAGCAGCAGTTCAATAGCTATAGATCACCAGACAGTACTGATGCAGTCATCATTAACTGATCAAAGGTGTGTCCATCCTACTGTATCCACTAGTTATCATCAGTCTCCGTAGCAACACACCTTCAGGGATCAGCAGTAAGTCCAGCAACCAACAAGCCATCTTGTCAGATGAACAAGTTTCCAAGGTAACCAGGTAGATGCATTTTATAATATATTACAATATAATGTGCTTAGTCATCAGCCACTCCCCTAGAACAGACTGCATCAAAGGAAACCACTGAATCACATGATCTACCAGCCCCACACCCTCTCGGAGCAGCAGCAAGAGAGCATCGTTGTGTATACAGGGGTGATAGTAATGTAGTGTGTGTCCAATTGTTCTGTATGGATGAGTCATATGAGATGAGGTACCACACCCCCTATGTTAGTGTAGTCAGCTGGGTATTCACGTGTTGTACAGGTCACATGATCTCCTGCCGGGAATATTCCAGTGTTTTCCAGTAAGTGTCTATACTGGTTACTCTGTTGTATAGCTATTTGCTGGTATGTAATAATAGCATTAATTAGTGGGACCTCACAGGGGAACCAAAAGCGAAGACCCACAATATAAGGGGATTGATTGGGGACCTTAGCAGGGTAAGCACATGTAAACAATTGCCCCTTCTTCCTTAGTATTCAGACTGTCCTCTGTAATTCAGAAGATAAACTATCAACCTGTTGGAATCATACACTTGTTGAGTAGTTCCCTTACTAAAATTTGTTGTCAATACTTCACAATACTAAACATTGTTACAGGACAAGGACATAGTGGCTCTGATGCAGCCTCATGATCAAGCTGAGTTCCCTTTACTAACTAATTTCACAGTGAGTAGTGTGTCACCATCCCTGTGTGTCATGTTGTCACTATGTGTAGCGTGTCACCCCTCGGCCAAACAGTGTCCTGTCACAAGAGCTATTTGTGTTCCACAAGTGTGCCCTCATCGAGTGAGTGTGTGATTACCTGTCTGTATGTACTAGAACCATATTAAAGTGTCCTTATTAGGGAGGTGTCCTGATTCCTTTATGACATTGTTCCATATATACAGCAAATAACTTTATATAATGGCATAGTATAATATAGTCTATGTGTCAAGATTACACCACCCACCCCCTCCCCACATACACACACACACACAGGTCAGTGATGGTACGGTTGGCCAAGACTAGTGACATAGAACAGATCGAGGTATTGTCTCAAGGTATTGATGGTAGTGACCATCTCATTAATGATGTCAAACAATACCTCACTGCTAGACGCGACCCCACTAAACAGGTACGTACTTGTATTTTGTGACCATTGCTGTAACAGGTTGTGTTGCTACAGGGAGCCACGCCCCTTTGTTGTGTGGTTGCAGAGTGCATAGGCCAGGTGGTGGGAGTGTGTGTACTACGTCAAGAGGAGGCCATACAATACATACGAGCTCATTACAATATTGAGGACTTTGTCTACTTCAGTTGTCATCGTCCTGAACAACAAGGTCACTTGTTTCATTTGCTACTCAGCCCTGTGTTCTCGTCTCATTGTAAATATTTCATTAAGGTAGTGACCACTCCCATTGATGTCATGTGATTTCACATCCCTACAGGAAGTATTACGTCATGCTCACATGACTTGCCTGTATTACCCACTGTATCAGCCGGGGATGAGTCCCAAACCACATCTCCTGCCCTCCCATCTGTCAGCATTTGTCAGTGTGAGGTCAGTGGTGTTACCTGGTGTTAAACAGTAGATCATGTGATGCCATACAGACCTAGACGACAGATAGAGTACCCTAATGAGGGGCTGGACGTCAATGCTCCTACCAGTGAAGTGTTGAAGAAGATGGAGCCATTTGCACTATATCACACAAGTAGGAAACTAAGCATGGAACCCAAGGTATGGTATGAGCTGGGGAGGTTGGTCATATTGTTTCAAGGAATCACCGAGCTATGTATGCATGAAGATCATATTGTTGTTGTTCATATTATAAGCTGTCGCTATGATCATTGATGTCATCATGTACGATTACTAACTAAGCAACCAAACGTGGCTTCTAGTAATGATAGTGTTTTTTATTCACAAAAAGCACAGTTAATGTAGCACTTGCTTTTTGGCTACGAAAGTTGTGTATTGTGTTGGGGTAGCTGAAAAAAGGTTTGTGAGGGTTCTGGGACACACACATTAGTTGGTGTTGATACTGAGGTGTTGGGGTTAAACTATGAAATATGACCAACCTCCTCTTACTAATGCTACCATAACATCCACTATACACTTTAGGTGATGGTGAACCATAGGATTGTGGTAGTAGGTGCCAGTGATACTAGTGTAGCCTTCCTGGAGGCCTTAGTGTTCTGGTGAGTGATATTATCTAGTGATATAACCTAACGTTGGTGTAGTCCTCACTTACAGTTTAATAACTTACTACTGGTGTCCCCTAATGGATTAGTGGCCCCATCACTTCACGATCATTTCTTACCACACACATATTGTCACTACAATGACTCATATTACCATCAGTCCCTGCACACTTGGATCAATGTGGTGCACGGTAGTATGACTAAGATTGATAGGTGAGTGGTTTGATTGTTGTAATCATGGCTTGATTAGGCAATATTCAGGGAAGATAAGTGTATTATGGTCAACGATCAAGACCGATCAGTTTTGATCCATTATGATCAATTGTTGATCTGCATTGGTACACAGTTTAAGATTGATGGACCAGCCCTGCCCCCTAAAAGTGTTGTTACAATAAACAACAGCGTGCAGGCTGGGTGTGTGGCTAACTGGGCTAGTAATCATCCAACAGGTGAACCACACCCATTGCACTTGTTAACCACTAGCCACATCCACAGGAGATATTGTAGTGTACGGTAGTAGCTTGGAAGCATTCACTGCAATTGAAGGCCTGCTCAGAGTAGGTGTGGCTACTGAGAGAATTGCAATGGTACAGCCCCACCCACCTGTGCACTTTTGCAATTTTCTAGTGGAGGATCGTGTCACTAAGTCACTCAGTAATTTAGGTGAGGTGTTAATTGTTACATTAGCAATAACATATAATATTGTAGGTGTGAGGATATTGGTGGGGTATGACATCACTGATTATGTTTTGGAGGGAAAAACCCTTAAAGGTGTGAAGTTATCTAGCAAGGAGGAGACACTACAGATTAGTTGCTCTCTGGTTGTGTGCCTACACCAGAAGCATGTTGATCCCCAGGCATTCAGAGCTATGAACCATGCTTGTTTGGTGTTTGATAATCGACTAGTTGTGGATACTTGTTATCATACTAATGACCCTAACATCTTTGCTGCTGGACCAGTGACCAAATACTCCAGACGTTATCACACTGAATGGTATGTTGCATAAGGTGGAAGCCTTTTAGAGAACTTACCTCTTGTCTTGTACTTGTGTTTAGTCTGTGTAATGTAACTTGTTTTCTGTGTATATATTCTAGGTATGTACCTTGGGGAAGCACCCTTCAACAGGCTGGTGTAACCCTGTCTTGATGATAAATAATAAAATAAATGTGTATCGGTGTCACCGTGAGCGTACCAGTGTCACTGTGTGTGTCTATGTACTAGTGTCACCGTGAGCATACCGGTGTCACTGTGTGTGTCTTGTGTAGTAGTGTCACCGTGAGCATACCGGTGTCACTGTGTGTGTCTGTGTACTAGTGTCACCGTGAGCGTACCGGTGTCACTGTGTGTGTCTTGTGTAGTAGTGTCACCGTGAGCATACCGGTGTCACTGTGTGTGTCTGTGTACTAGTGTCACCGTGAGCGTACCGGTGTCACTGTGTGTGTCTGTGTACTAGTGTCACCGTGAGCGTACCGGTGTCACTGTGTGTGTCTGTGTACTAGTGTCACCGTGAGCGTACCGGTGTCACTGTGTGTGTCTGTGTACTAGTGTCACCGTGAGCGTACCGGTGTCACTGTGTGTGTCTGTGTACTAGTGTCACCGTGAGCGTACCGGTGTCACTGTGTGTGTCTGTGTACTAGTGTCACCGTGAGCGTACCGGTGTCACTGTGTGTGTCTGTGTACTAGTGTCACCGTGAGCGTACCGGTGTCACTGTGTGTGTCTGTGTACTAGTGTCACCGTGAGCGTACCGGTGTCACTGTGTGTGTCTGTGTACTAGTGTCACCGTGAGCGTACCGGTGTCACTGTGTGTGTCTGTGTACTAGTGTCACCGTGAGCGTACCGGTGTCACTGTGTGTGTCTGTGTACTAGTGTCACCGTGAGCGTACCGGTGTCACTGTGTGTGTCTGTGTACTAGTGTCACCGTGAGCGTACCGGTGTCACTGTGTGTGTCTGTGTACTAGTGTCACCGTGAGCGTACCGGTGTCACTGTGTGTGCCTGTGTACTGGTTTCACCGTGAGCGTACCAGTGTCACTATGTGTGTCTGTGTACCACTGTCACCGTGAGCGTACCAGTGTCACTGTGTGTGTCTGTGTACCACTGTCACCATGAGCGTATCAGTGTTGTTGTGTGTGTGTCGGTGTCACCGTGAGCATACCAGTGTCACTCTCTCTGTGTGTACCGGTGTGTACCAGTGTCACTGTGTGTATGTGTACCGGTGTCACCATGAGTGCACCAGTGTCACTGTGTGTGTACTGATGTCACCGTGAGTGTACCAGTGTCACTGTGTGTGTACTGGTGTCACCATGAGTGTACCAGTGTCACTGTGTGTGTACTGATGTCACCGTGAGTGTACCAGTGTCACTCTGTGTGTGTGTGTGTGTACCGGTGTCACTGTGTGTGTACCGATGTCATCGTGAGTGTACCAGTGTCACTCTGTGTGTGTACCGGTGTCACTATGAGTGTACCAGTGTCACTGTGTGTGCTGGTGTTACAGTGTGCATGTACCTGTGTCACCATGAGTGTAGCTGTACCAACGTCACTGTAAGTGTACAATGTCACCATGTGTGTCTACTTGTGTCACAATATCTATAGGAGTCATGCTGATTACAATGCTAAGGAAGTTGGTCAGAAGGTAGCTCAACACTTCTTCATGTACACTCTTAACACACCTCATTACAGCTAGCCATGACAATCCTTACCATGTTTGACCCTTCACTTACACCATGCGATGACCAGCCTGTGTTACCATCCTTCACTATGGCTAAAGCACAAGGGGGTGTGATAGCAGGTATCCTTAACAATGTCACTGATCACATGATCTGTCTCATACTACAGGACTACATTATCTTCACCTGAGTAAGCCCCACCCTGGTAACCAGCCAATCACAGACCCTCGTGATCATGTAAGCCATCATGACATCACACAACACATAATTGGTCATTATTAACAGGTGCTGGTCACTGACACTGAGGACAATGGATACTTTAGTATTACCATCAACCAATATTATAATGTTGACAGTATTACTTGTCTTAGTAATAAGGTGTGTGACTGTGTGTCAATTCTACCACCACAATCCCCCCATTGGGTCATCATTACCTCTCCTCCCTCCCATCATGTAGCCACTAGAAGTGTCCAACTACCTCAGCCTATATGGAGTCAATGAGAAGTGTATTAATAACTTATTGTCCCGACATCAGGAGGAGCTCATTCCAGACTTATACAAGTATGTCCAGTGATCACAAAGATCATTGTCATCATCTTAATGTGTAGCTACCTGAGGGAACCATGGGCCATGGCCATATACCATGACAGATTTGTTGATTTCCAACAGGAAGTAACAGAGTTGCTGAGAACTCCACTGGTGAGCAGCCCCCCCCCCCCCCCTGTATCATGTGACACACCCACTACAGGATAACAATAACCCATCATTGGAAGAAACCATACAACAGGTTGCCATGGATGCTGACTACAGGGTATGTCACATGTACCCTCTGTGCGTGTGTGTGTGTTACTGTTATCCTGTTAGGTGTCAGATGACCAAAGACAGAATATGTTACAATTATTTATGGCATCATCAGCAAAGAATGCCCTGGAGCAGAAACTCCTTGGATACCTCAACCATAACCACTATCACCTGCCCATGTATGCCAGACCACAGTTGCTATGACTACCATCATTTAACATAATAATAACATAAGATACATGATAACAGTTGTTGTTAAATCTTTCCAGCAAATGAACCAGCCTCTACTTGGTCATTCCAATCAGACACCTGTACATACACCATGACACACCTTGACACATACATCATGACATACCACGATACATACTACACATGGTTGGGTGTGTGCAGGTATACAATTTGGCTACTTATTACTAGTGTTGCACCGATATGAGATTTTGCCGATAACCGATATTGGATAATATTTTCTAACCGATATTGGATAATATATCTAACTGATAAATGTAGCTGATCCAATATAGTACATGTCTATTTTGTAGTAATTTTTACTAGCGAAGGATCACTTTAGCTTGTTTATAGTGGTAGTATTGGTACAACAGCTGACAGTGCACTGAAGCAGTAATAACAACATTATAATACAGGAAAATGCAACTTGTTACATTTGTAGACATCATTTGATGCACATGAGCGTGTATTCACACATATCTGTATCTGCTGCCTTTTTCATTTTGGTGCCAATCCGATACCGAAATACAAAAAGCACAGCCGATATGGTTTTTCCAATAACTGATCTGATTATCAGTGTAACACTACTTATTACCAACATTCACAACTCAACATAATAATGCTATAGCCATAAAATTGATAAACCAATGGAAAAAATTAACTTTGTGACAAATACTGAGATACCATCACACCCACACTTCTGGTTATCACACACATGTACTATATTATATAGTTATACAACGGCCACGAGTGCTCTGCCTGATATAAACGCACGAGCCTGAGAGCCGTCAGGCCCGAAGGCAAGTGTGTTTATACAGGCAGAGCACGAGTGCACGTTGTATAACTGTTATGTACCACTCACCTAATAGGTGGGGAGAGTCTCACAAGACAGCTGTAACACTTATAAAGGCCAGGTTTCTAACATCGATTGTGGGTAACCAAGCCGGATATTGCGATGACGTTCCTCCTACAGTACTGCAGCCACCTGAGATATTGAAAGCTAGTACACTATGGGTTATATCACTAACCTGCATTCGCTGTTCTACTCTCATCATGTAGTGCTCAGCATGCCAGCGTGATCACTCAATCGCCATATAGACTAAGCGCCAGACTAATCGCCATATTGATTCTCTCGAGCAAAAAAAGCAGCTAAATAGACGGTTTAAGTAAACAAAACCTAACTACTAAACGATACTAGTCTAATTCTTACTATTCACACTGGCTAAACTTGAATCTGGTGGCATGACAAAACTGGTTACCACAATCGAACGTAAAGGTTAGTATTATTTAGAATATATTAGTTTTATTGAGTCATTGTCGAAGTGGACTACAGTTTGATCTGGGCTAAGATGGCACCAGACTAGTAAGGTGTATAAGTACGTTTATATATATATATATATGTAGACTAGAGTTGTGGCCACCCACGTTGGCTTTTTCGATCGCCATTGGCTGCTTGTAAACATTATACGTATTGGTGACGTTATGGCCCACAATCGACTTTTACATGTCAGGCTATAAAAGAATTCAAGTGATCTGTGAAGTGTCTTTCCACCTATTAGGTGAGGTGTCGTGGTCTTGGCCACCGGCACTTGTGCTATGCTGCACAAAACTGCAACCAGTGCATTATAAGTTATAATGCACTCGCTGCGGTCTGCAGCAGTGAAATATACAAATTATGGCACTGGCGGTGCCTTTGAACTGCCCACGCAGAGTGGTACATATAGACAATACGTATATAGTATGTACAAGTTGAGCTGGATCCAACAGCTAAACACTAAAAGTGGATTTTTTAATCAAGAGAATAAACATTTCAGCCAACCAGATGATTAATGCTGACAGCAAAGGTGTTAACAACAGACACGTACAATTTGACTCCATCATGAGCTTGGGAAGGACACTGCACTTTTATGAGTTATTAAATGTTTTTAAGGATCCAGCTCAACGCGTACATACTATAATACAAAGGGATTGGCAATGGTGACGCCACTCCACTACAGACAATCTTTGTTACAGGTTTGACTTGTCTTGGCTACAAGTTCAGTAGTCGACGAAGTTCATGAAATATATCCTTCATACAAATTTTCAACCTTGGTTAATGTTGAAAAATTTTTCATACCTGTCAGGGTCCCTAGTAATAGCACCACAAAAATAATTGGTGCCACGTCTGGGCAACCATAACAATGAAATTGAGACAAACTGGTTCCATACTAAGGTGATTTGCAGAAGCAAAGTAGAGTTAGCAAGGTATGGCCACTCAAAGTCTGGACCCATGACAAGTACATAAAACTATTAGTTTCTATGGAAACGATGTCACTGTTATTTTATACTATATTATCTATGTACGCACACACACACACACACACGCACACACCTGGTCACATAAACTCACCCATGAGGCAGGACACAGAGAGGTGTACACCCTCTTGTAGTAGAGACACACTTCATCATCTTCACTTCTCTTCTTCCTACACTTCTGATAATCTATGAAGTTCTGCCAGCAACGCTTTGTCTGGTTAGTATGAGCAAACCGAGCATCATATTTTGGTGTCCACGGTAACTCCTTGTTAGAGGTGGCAGTAGCTTCAGCCATTCTATAATAATAATAATAAAATGTCCTCTAAATAGTGCACCCCATCTCTACATGCTCAGGACACAACACTATTGTGGATTGCAGATGTAGATTGTACAAATAGTACAAGGAATCCAATTCAAATCTCAGCTTGACTTTTCACATGATGTCAGACTGATAGCACTCATGTCAACATTCACACAAACCTTACACAGGGGAAATACGATGACAAATGTTATTTGCGTAGCAGGTTGGTTTTCCCCAGGTTAAATTAAAAGGCTGTTTTGGACTCAACTTGAGAAAGCAATTGTCACCAAACAACACTCTAGTAAGAATGAACTATTGTAGGTAGATTCGTCAATATAAACGTGTGGGACTCTTCTATCGTACTTTTCAAAATCCTTGTGTCCATGTTTCTTTGCTTTTGTTTACCAATTACCAGCCATAACTTGCCCAGGCCAGCCCAGCCAACTAATCAAATTAATCTGTACTACATAACATCTCTTATACTACTCTCTTTGCTCCTGATAACATGGTCACATTTAGAAAGTTATAACATAGATACACTGATACAGTATACCAAAGGGATTGGAAATGTAAGTAACTCACGTGACGTCTCTGTACAAATTCCCAATGTGACATAACAAGCTCCAAAATCCATCCGTGTTTCGCTTGCCTACCGGTAGGCTGCGAAGTTATTTCTGATGGCTTTATTTGTTGACTGGTTGTAATTTGTCAGCGTGTAACATGGCAAATTGCCTAGCCTCGTATGTGATAACAGGAATGTGTGTGCTACCACAAGAGGCTGCTGTTGTTAACAAACTAACCACTACTAGGTCAAGAGGTAAGTAAATTATGTTGTCATCGTGCCATCTCATGTTTGTGGAGTTTTCACAAATATTCAGTGTTGGGAAGCAACTTAGCTAATTTTAATATCTATGTCAAGTGTGCAGTGTAAATGGCAACTTGGACTTATTGTATCAATTGTCATACTGTATACATTACTTACCACTTTACACTTGTGTAGTTTTAGTGGACTCATGACCAATGCTAGATATCAGTTTACCATACCATCAACTACTACCATACTTGGGGGGTGTAAAGTGTGTGTTGGATTGCTCTGAAACCAAAGCTGTATGGCACAGGGATGAAAGACAGAATCTTCTAATAAGACACAAAATTTTGAAGAAATCATCCAAGCCACATGATTAGACACCCATCAAAGAACACCAAATGACAGTGTACTGATGACCAACAAGCAAGAGCTCAAGATGCACTACCAAACTATGTTTAAACAGTACTTCAAAAGAAGTGACATAAAACACTTATAGCTACATTGCACATGTAATTCATAATCTACGTACACATTTTACACTGTACAGCAAAGTGTACAGTTTCTTCATTAGTTAGTGTGAGAGATTGTCGACTTAACATATTCTGGCTGTACTGGTGGGGCTACCTTTAGCCAACTCTGTAGCAATGGTGAATGGCTTGTGTAATTAGCTGAAATACCGGGACCAATCAATCATGTTTATCCACTTTGTAGTATAATGCCACGTAAAGTACCAAAGCTTCCATACAGGCCTCCTGCAAATCTATGAAATCATAGAATGATCTAGACTGGGAATTGAAGAATGTGGCCTGGTGGACCAAGTGTTCTATTAGCTAGTTGTGGACACACTTGCACAGTACAGTATGGTATGGAATACATCTAAGTGTAGGTTAGAGACCTAGCACGAGGATCTTTGAGGATTTTAAAAACCAAGCGAAGCGAGGTTTTTAAAATACGCGAAGATCCAAGGGCGTGGTCTCTAACTGACTTAGAAAATGTATGTATTATATATATATGGGCATATAGGTGGAGTCATTGTGGGATTGGGTTATATGTCGTACTGAAATCATTGTGCAATGTTTAATAATCACGGAAGACTGAACATGTTTGTTGAAGTGTTGAAAAAAATCGAAGCTCGCACCGTTTCCTTTCACAAGTTAGACTAATTGGATTTGGCACAGCTGGGAAACAGCAGTGATCGATAATGTCGAACCGGGTTAGCAGTAGCCAGTGCCTATGGCGTCACAGCAGTGTAAAGAACACGTGTGTCAAAGAAGCAGTTTGTGTGGATGTATACGATGGGAACGAGTTGTCACAAGTTGTGCCTTCAGTGGCACCACAGTAGCACGAAGAACAGGCAGGATTTCTAATATGGACCACACCCACATTGCATGTAGCAAAAAAATAACGTTCTACAAGGAAGCTTACCTAGTTAGGTCTTGGTAAAGTCCATCCATAGTTCAATAAACAACGAAAACAGCCATAAAACACTCTAGAAACAGATGGGCGCTTAACAGAATTTTCCGTGATATTTTTGGATTTCTCCGTTCATCATGACAAACGTACATACAACGCTAGATTGTATCTCCCATAATTGAATTCTTTTAGGTATGCCTATAAAATGAACAGAGTGGCTAACCACATGTTGGCCTGGGTGACTGGTCACCCACTGCAGGCTATCAGCCTGATTATGCTTGGAGGGAGCATTGCAAGTCAATGATCGAAAGTGAGATTTGTGATGTTTGAGGTCTTTTCTGCTAGCAGGTTTCTAACCATTTTAAAAACCTGCTAGCAGGTCTCTTAGTGGATTTTAAAGACTTCATTATCCTTCAAAGATCAAAGCATATTATGCATACCATTTTCTAAGGTCCGTTCTTTCAAATATAGGTCACGGGTTGCTGAAATCAGTCACTAAACAAAACCTGGTTAAATCACCAGCATCCAATGTGTCACTACTGAAAATTCGCCGAAATACGACTCTTGCAAACTCTTCAAACTTTTGTTATTGCCCTGGGAGACTTAACTGCTTCATCCTGAAGTGAGGTTAACGACAAACAGATAAACTAGACACAACTGCTCGCCATCATCGTCCTTAGCAACCGCATGACGTAAACCGAAACACGGATGTTTTAATGTGCGACTTCCATTTCCAATCCCTTTGGTATACTGTATCTATTGTTATAACAAACCTGAGGTGAAGTAAACTCGTGCTCCGTACATTTTGTGTCACGGAAGTAATTATGTAACTACTGTGACATCAGGTGTTATTGCACTATTGAAACCTGCCTTTACAAATCACCAACTAGCAACTGTTGTAGCATTCTTTGTAGTATGCATGTTGTATGATTTTGGCAAAATCGAAATTACATGTCAATTTAGAGGACTCAACTAGAGCACAGTGTAGAATCTGTTAATTGCTACGTAAAGTAAAACGTTAGACACAATTCCTAATAGTTTAATAGTTCAGAACAATGTCAACCACTCCACATACACTGTACGCATGGTGAACGTGCACACAAACTAGTTTACATCACTATAGCGCACACAATGATACAATAAACACACTACAAAATAAAGTTGCTCCTGCTTACCTTACGGGAACTTTCACCCTAAAGATGATACGCCGCTCACGTGACAACAAATTTGGTGGGATTTAATTGGCAAGGCAGTGAGAAGTGGGTCCACTGGCGATGCAACAACAGCAACAACAACATCAGAACCAGTGAGTAACGAGTTGTAATGAGTGTTAGTGTTAATGTTGTTACAGGTACGCGGCTGCTTACTATGGACAACAAGCGGTAAGGAGGTGTAACCCGTACACGCCCCCTCATTTATCTATAGTTACCATCACAGGCGGTACAGGGTCTGCAATATCCTCTTGGATACCAGGTATATTACCATGGTGAAACCAATAAGGGTAAACAGCCTGCATTAGTGGACACACAGTATAACAGTTCCAGTGACAGCGACCGTGATTCTCCCCCACCCCTACCCCCTGGAGAAGAAAATGTCACACCACAAACAGGCAGTAGTACGTCAATCACTAGCAGTAACCGATGGTTACAACAGCAGACAGCGACAGACTCACGTGATCCAGACAGCATGGACCTTGATAACAGTGACTATGAGGACAATCCCATACAATATGGTGAGGATGGCAGCAGTGGTGGCCATGGTGAGGGGCAATATGGTGGGCATGCTGTGGGGCAATATGGCAGCAACGTTGGGGGGAAATATACTACCAGTGGTCAGGTTCCTCAGGTAAATCAGTATTCCACTCAGGATACTAACAGTCGATATGGTGCTGGGTATGGCAATTATGCGGCTCAGTATACTAGCCAGTATACTACTCAGGATAGTAATCAGTATACTAGTCCTAATCAATATTCTACACCAGACAATCAGCAATCTTATGCAGCACAGAATGACCAGTATGCTACTCAGGATACTAATCAGTATACCACTCAGGATACTAATCAGTATACTACTCAGGATACTACTCAGTATACTGGTCAAGGAATTAATCAACATCCTCAAGGGGCTAATCAGGACACTAGTCAGTATACTAATCAGGATACTAGTCAGTATACTAATCAGGTTGCTAGTCAGTATGCTAATCAGGTTGCTAGTCAGTATACTAATCAGGAGTACACTAATCAGGATACTAATCAGTATACTAATCAGGAGTACACTAATCAGGATACTAGTCAATATACTAATCAGGTTGATAAGGGTACCATAACAAGCCAACCTGTTTTCTATGGTAACAACAACAGCCGATTACCACAACAACAACAAGGGTGGGTGGGGCAGTGGCAGCCTCCTCCCTCACAGCAATGGGCGGGACAGGGTTACTATGATAACAACTGGAACAATTACTACTATCAACAATATTACCAACAACAGTCAGCTGTGCAGGAGCCACACACACAACCTATACAGCAGCAAAAGGGGCCACACCCTCCAGCACATCAACCTCCACACAAGCAACTCCAAGTTCCAAAGCCACACCCCCAGTATCAGCAGCAGTCCCAGCCCCTTCTCCCTACTCCTGCTGTAGTTGATAGCCATACCCCTCAACGCAGGTAGGTTGCGTATTGTTGGTAATGCTATCATGCTATTGGCTGCAGTTCATCTACTCAAGATAAGAGGGACCTTACACCCCCTGTAGAGGATCGCACCCCACCTCCAGCAGATGACGAGCAGCCCCTCCCAACATCAAATCCTGAGAATTGGCCAGTAGGATTGAAGTGAGCGAGTGTTGCAATCCTTATTAAAATGTGATGGGTGTGATATAGGAAGTATATAGAGCGCAGCTTTGAGGCGTGTAAGAGTGATGAAGATCGTGACAAAGTGGAAATGTTCTTGAGGGACACACTAACAAGGATCATGAAGGATAAGTTGGAGCACACCATAAACTGGGACACCTACCCATTACCAATGTGAGTGTGGAGGGGTGATAGCTGCCATCAGAGTAGTTTAGTAGGTGATGTTGTTTGATGTTTATGACTTACTGATTAGCACAGCTTAGATACAGAGTCTGTATTTCTGTTTAGAAAGCAGCATGAATAATTCTCTTTGATGTTGACACAGTTAATGAGGTTATTAATACCACTTAGAGACCTGAGGTGAGGGCTCTAAGTTTCATTTAGAGACCTGTTGTCACATGAGACTGTTATGGTAAATTCAACGACACTTCAAAGAGTTTTCTATGTCACTGATTTAATTAGTGGTTGTATGGTTAATGAGATTTGGGTTTTTACCTTCATCAGCCATACCAGCACTAGCCATCAAACCGAGCAAGCCAGCTGCTCGATGCATATTACAGTTACCCCAACAATGTTCCACATTCACAACTAGCTAACCATCAGTGAAACTACTGGTGTTGCCGAGTTTACAGCAAGCATATTTGTGTTCATCTGCTTGTCAGCACTGTCGCCATAGACCATCAACACACTTCACTGTGCTATTGCACCTGTTTGTAACTTTTGTCGCTTCGTGGCCATTTGTAATAAAGCTTGTCGCTTCATGGCCAGCTAGTAAACAAGCCTTGGAACTAAATAATAGCTGCTAAAAAAACACTAACCTGGCCACTAAGCCGGCAGCACGCAAACATGCTGTAAAGGACGTTACCTGGCGTGACTCTGTGCTTCTTTTGTCAGTGCTGGTAACGAGCTGCTTTCTAAATAGGTTAGATACCCACTGTCGTTTTTTAGTAGGTTGAAACCCTCGTGCTTGGTTTGGCACCTCAGCGGGCATTAATTAGTGACCTCGGCTGTGCCTCGGTCACTAATTAATGCCACGCCTCTGTGACCAAACTGTGCCCTCAGGTTGTCAATCCTACTAAAACCTCCAGTGGGTATCTAACATACAGTTATAACCTGATTGTCAGTAGTACTTTTACTTGTGTGATCACCTGTACAACCAGTACACAGAATGAACAAGACATCAGTACATCTATTCATATTAGGGATAGAGCCACTATAAAATTATATTCTAAGCCATGGCAGCAAAAGCATGCAAAGTTTGACCATAATATCATTCCAAGGCAAGTATAGAAGGCCTTGACTGAGGTCCTTATGACTTCTTTCCTACAAAGACCCAATTGATTCTATAGAAGCCCTTCCAGTGGCTACCCTTAAATGCCTTTAAAATGCTGTACTATCAGTGAGTGGTTGATAAGTGATCAGCTCTACAGTACATTGCCTTTTGGTGGCCCCAATGTTTGAAACAAACATCCAAGTGGTAACACAAGAAAGGAGAAACTATAAAAGTTAAAATGTCCGGTCAAATTGCTTGATGTCCGCTCAAGTTTCACAATGCCCTGACAGTTCGACAGGTCATGTCTGAAAAGTTATTTCGCACACTGCTGCAGTACGTACAATACACACATCATGGACTTTCCTTTGTCCTCCTTTGTGTTCCAGTTCTTTTCTCTGACAATGCAAGGTGTCAAATCGCGATAGCGCAATGTGGCTTCCCTGTGGCTGTGTTGGTATCTCACCTGTATTTTCTGTAGTGATTGGATTGATTGCAAAGACACTTATCAACTGTTCTTCATTGTACTTTGTAACACTCTGTAACAGGCTGAAATAGGTGAAAGCGAAGTGTAATAGCTACCTCTCAATTTTGAGTAGTTGGGGATTGTGAATCATCCGTATTTTTTGTGGTGACTGGATTGATTGCAGAGGTGCTTTTCCTACTGTTCTGCGTTTGTAGCACTGTATAACGAGCTGAACATAACCAAAAGCGTAATGGCTACTTCACTAATGGCTACTTCACTTTCGAGTCAATAATTGATAGCTGGGACTCAGATGACAACACTAACTCTGGTGCCATCCTTTCTTTTGATGTGGTATGTGTGGGTTCACCAGTCATAATAATGTTACAAAAAAAAAAGTAAAAAAGTATTAGGAATTTTAAGTTTGATTAGGGATCATAAAAATAAAAAGTAGGGAGACAAGGGAGGTTGCCTACACCTGAAGATATACTAGTGGATATTTAATCCCTAATTCAGTATGATTAAAAATGTCTACTGGTATATCTGCAGGTGTAGGCAACCTCCCTACTTTTTATTTTTATGATCCATAATAGGGTTGAGGTAATTATGTTCATGATTCTTGCATTATTCTATTCAGAATTTCCTGGGAAAAAGCTTGCATTATGCTCCAAAATTTATGTATTATTCTCAAAATTATTCCAATACATTGAAATAGAAATGTAGAATTGATTGTTTATTTAAAATTCTATGGTTAATAAATGATATTTCATTGTTCTAATAGAGTAGTATGTAAAAATAGGATTGATTGCTTTATTAGAGTATATATTGGTGAGTGTTCTATTAGAGTATATTGATCATTCATTTTAATAGTTGTTTCAAAATGCTAGAATAATGATTTCTGGCATTATGCTGAAAATTATTCCGGCATAATTACCACACCCCTAATCATCCCTAATTGAAACTTAAAATTCCTAATTTGTGACTGGATCTGCGAAAACCGGTCTTATTGCCCAAAACAGGAAGTTTGATTTTTTCATACAAACACAAAGCTTAATGAATGCACTATCAAATTTCACTGTCACAGTCGACCAGAGTAAAATGGTCTGCTTTTGCTGGCCGCTTTTTAAAAGCACAGTGGCGAGCCATACGAGTGGTCTTGGGTCTTGATGGAGCCCTGGCCAACCAGGAGATGGCTGTGTGTGGCTGTATAGCTCCATGGTGTTGGACAATGACCTGTGCTGTAAAAATTTCCTTTCGTTTTAGCCAGTTCTGAGCCCTGAATGGCCCATAACTTGGCCTAATTCATCCCAACACGTTCCTTTTCAATTTTTAAACACCATCTTGCCTGCCTTCCAGGTCCCCCACCTCCCACCCCTTTTGGAGCTCACCTGATATAGTCAACCTTGGTTTAAAAACTATCTAAAATGGCGGGAGACTTAGCTGTTGACTACTTCTTCAGTGGATGCTCTGGAAGGTAAGAAATTGTTGTGAAACGTGTGAAAATTTGGTATGTGTAGCTACCACCATTGGCCAGCTACAACACTCTGAATATTTAAAACCGGCGTTCGTCGATACTTTTAAATGGGCGATAAGACCGGTTTTCCCAGAGACGGTCACATTTTTCCTTATACTTCTATCCTAATACAACAGTCAAAACTACTCTAATAGAACATTCATAACGGAATTATTATTTTTATTATTATTAAACACTAATTAAAAGGAATCAGTGGTATAGGTGATTCAGCAGAAAAGCCAAAGCAGAAAAACCTAAACTAATGTGCTAGCACAGTCACGCCTATCCAGTGTACCAGTGCTGGGACACCTGTGTGCTACTCAGGACTAGTAACCCTCAGGTGTCTCACAGGTGAAGGTGTGGGCTTTCAAAGCCCCATCACCCACTGGACCATGCACGACACACGTACACACACCATGCACGGCACACGTACACACACCATGCACGGCACACGTACACACACCATGCACGGCACACGTACACACACCATGCGCATGCACATACTACCCGTGAGGGGACTACTGGTTGTGATCATTATGGTAATACCTCAGTGATTAAGATATACCCATCCTGTTCCTTTATAAACCTGTCACTATATGGCTAATTTCATTAGCTTAAAACACAGTTTATTTATTGGGTCACTGGGGACAGCCTACACTAACAATAGATGATTACTGAAGAATAACAACTTTTTCATAGCCACTCATTGCTACAAATTGTGTAGTTAGTAGATCACTATGCAAGGGATTTGTGTGGTTGTAAAATGATTTTCAGTGAAGTTGGTCCCACAAAATTCGTAGGATATGGTACCATTTTAATCCTGAATTTATCACAAGTGAAGTTTGAGTAGCCATGAGATGAATGTCTCACATCTAGTGTACTGTCATCTATCATATCCTATACATTGACCTGTATGTGACCCACTGAGCAAAAACCTGACTTGTTTGCATTTTCATTTTATGACTTTTGTTGTCCAGAGGGAGAAACCAATGGACCGTTAAAGTTTCAGCCTTATATGGTAAGTGCTTTCGGAGTTATAGCGATAGACAAGCTAAACAATCAATTTGTACAAGGAAAATTACACCATAAGTGTCGAGTACAACGAGCTACAGAGTTGTTATTTTATTAACCATCAACTGGGGCATTCATCAAGGTATAGTTTTTGGCCTAAATACACCTGAGAAGGTTGTTCAAACTTAGAAATGGCGACTATAAAGTTACGTTTTACCACATTGTAAGCAAACACATGTAACTCACATTTGCTCCATGGTACAGAAACATAACAAAGATATTCTTACTCTCCATGAAGTGGAGAATCCATTGGTATATCAGATATTTCAATCTGAGTCTTCCTTTACTGTTTACTGAAGCATGTAAAATTATTTATGTAGCATGTATGTATTTCAATGGTATGTATCTCATGCAAACAAGTCAGGTTTTCACTTAGCGGGTCACAGTTATACTGGGTCACAGTTATACTGGGTCACAGTTATACTGGGTCACAGTTATACTATGGGTCACAGTTATACTGGGTCACAGTTATACTGTGGGTCACAGTTATACTGGGTCACAGTTATACTATGGGTCACAGTTATACTATGGGTCACAGTTATACTGGGTCACAGTTATACTATGGGTCACAGTTATACTGGGTCACAGTTATACTGGGTCACAGTTATACTGGGTCACAGTTATACTGGGTCACAGTTATACTGGGTCACAGTTATACTGGGTCACAGTTATACTGGGTCACAGTTATACTGGGTCACAGTTATACTGGGTCACAGTTATGCTGGGTCACAGTTATACTGGGTCACAGTTATGCTGGGTCTCAGTTATACTGGTTAAACACTGCCAACTATGTTGTATAGGAAGAGAACAGTAAAGAGGTCACGGTGGGACACTCCTTCACCTCCAAAAGGACAACAGCAACAACAATGGCCAGTCAACAATTACTCTATGGGGAATACCTCTCATCCTGTGGGGAATACCCCTTATCCTCCAATAGGGAATACTCCTAAGTTACCTCAACACCAAAGACCAACACCATCCCCTCACCAAACTGGAGTGAAGAGACCTCCTCAGCCACAGGCTGGAGGTAGAGGAAGAGGAAAGAAGAAAAAGAACAAGAAAGCCAACGCTGCAAAGTGAGCAACCAACTAGTTTGACCTGTACAGTAGACGCTTTGTTATCCAAACTCCAATGGTATTATAACATAATTGATTTATACAGAACTTTACATACACTGACAATTTCAGATAATGAGTAACTGAGGGTCTGGTGTGCTGTAGTTACATACTTGCTGAGCAGGTTACGTACTTGCTGAGCAGGTTGTTGAATACTGTTAACATGTCATACTTGTTAATTAACAGGTTGTTAAATGCTGCTAACATGTCAACTCAGGATCGGCAGAAACTCAACCAGAGAGCACAACGATTTGCTAAGGAACAAGTTGGTAACAAGAAATACAAAAATAAGATATCTATTAAGGAGATGATACAAAGTGTGGTGAGTATTACTAGTTGTTTTATCTGATTGGTTGTATTTCATGTTCTAACACCAGACGGACGACACAGACACCAGTTGGTGGGGTGATGCCATTGAGGGAACATGTCAGGACCTGGAGAAGCCGTATCTACGACTGACGTCAGCTCCCAATCCAGCCGTGATCAGGCCTCAACATGTTCTAGAGCAATCTCTCAAGTTGGTGAAGGATAAATGGCGACAAGAGGCTAACTATCATCATGCTTGTGATCAGCTCAAGTCGATCAGACAAGATCTGACTGTACAGTGTATCCGTAATGACTTCACTGTCACTGTGTATGAGACGCATGCAAGGATAGCTCTAGAGAAGGGGGACCATGCTGAGTTTAACCAGTGTCAGGTTCAGTTAAGGGCTCTCTATGACAGTGCCGAACTACCTGGCTGTCGCTGCGAGTTCTTAGCCTATCGGATTCTATTCTACATCTTCACTAAAGATGCCAACGATATGATGACCTTGTTTAATTCCCTCACCATGGAATCCAGACAAGATACTGCTGTGTCACATGCACTAAGTGTGTGCAAGGCATGGTTGCTAGGAAACTACCACTCATTTTTCCAGCTGTACTTATATGCCCCTAACATGAGTGGGCATCTAATGGATCTGTATGTTACTCGTGAAAGAAAGGAAGCTCTAAGGAAGATTGCTAAGACGTACGTGTTAGTGTAGGTTGTGGGTATAGTAGCTAGGTGGGTCGGTGGAGTGGGTCGGTGGAGTATGCAAGATGAAGATTGTGGTCTGGAAATGGTGGCATCATCCAGAAGTCAGAACCAGGATGGAGGCAGCAGCTGTGGTGGAATCAAGATTGAACTTTTGCACAATAAGTTGGCTCATCTTTGCTCCAGAAGATATTGGGGGCTCCCCCAGTCACACAAGTCATGTGACTGGTAGTTGTATGTTCACATCTGTTGCTATGGTTACCTGTTCTCTTATTATACAGAAGTCATGTCAGTTGCTAGTCACAAGTTGATCTCGGCAAACAAGGTTATCAAGTAGATGATTGATCCTGTCAAGCAAGTTTTTCAGCTGATTGTCTTATCAAGCAAGTCAACCTTCTGCCCTCTCATCTAATGAACTGCTACAAGTCACATTGGAGTTGTTGCTATGGTTACTACTGCCTCGCATGTGCACCCACCCACCCCAGCTGTCTTGTGGTAACGGGATCACTTGAGCAAGAAGTGTTAATGTGGCTTCATAGTGGGACTAGCTAGGATCAACCTGAATGTTGTAGTGTATATGTGATTGATTGTACATGTTGTGTGAACGTTGTGTGTATTCGAGTGTATTGTGTAGCCTACCCTGGAAGTAAAGAAATAGAGTAAATCTCCCAATAGTTTCAACAGTAAACTCTGCTTACAGCTTTGAAGCTAGACCTTACAGTTACACTATCTTGATACATACATGGGAATTAGTGTGGGTGTATGGTCATGAAATTTCTGTCAAAATTATTATTAAAGCTTTACATGTCAACACCTCCATAGTGAGGACAAAAATTTTTAGTCCCAACTAGTATGGCTTCATCATCTGAATAACCTTGTCGCAACAAATGGTGCTTAATTTCTTAGTTCAAAATTTCACTCTGTAAGTCGTGTAGTGCAGAGTTATTACATATGTTGGATTAGGTCAGTGGGTGGGTTACAGCAGCTCTCTTGATATAAATGTAATGTTGTGTCGTTTTGATTGTGTAGGTATCGTCCATCAGTTCCCATCTCCTTCATCACAACAGAGTTGGGCTTCTCTAGTGAGCAGGACACAGTATCATTCCTCCAACATGTCAATGCCTCCTTCACTACTGACAATATTAACTGTCAGCAAACACACACAAACATGTGTAGTGATACTATTGCTACTTGAGTACTTATTAATGTTCAGTGTGTCTAATAAAGAGATGATATTGTCTGAAATGATAACTATTGTACTAGTTGTGGTAGTGACACATCTAATGTACAGTGACTCATCTTTACCATTTGACCACAAAGATGTTGTTATTTTGTGGTCAACTTTATTGTCTAGTAATAGGCTATTGGCTAGAATTGGTTGTTTTTTGAACTAATCTCCAAAATTTATGCAATTTCTCTTTACTGATAACAGCTCCAATCTCTTGTCCTCTTCACTATCACTGTTAGTACAATGAAAGATCATCAGAGGTAACATGATCAGGGGAGAGCAGTAATTAAATTATAATGAGAGCTATTTGTAGGTAAAAGACACTACCTGATTATGCTATAGCATAGGGGGCTGAAGGCCCCCTCAGAATGATATCACACCGAAATTATCTTTCTTGGAGTGGGGCTGAAAACCGTGATAAAGATCGAGATACTCTAATAGAGCAGTCACTCTAATAAGGTAGTCAGTGTGTAGCGAGCTATTTATGTAGTTTATTAGCTGGAAATGGTAGCTGGTGAGCTCTTGTCAGTTGGTTGTGACCCTTTTTTTTTTTTTTTTTTTTGGTCTCACCTTACCAAACTATAGAAATAAGTCTGGGTCAGCCCAGCCCCCCCTCATATCAACTACTTCCTCCGCCGCTGTGCTATAGTGTGTACAAATTGAGCTGAGCCCTTAAAAATGAATTACAAATTAATTAGGGTCATCTGTAGCACTGCTTGACCTAAATCTTCAGATGTCTCACACATCATATTTCCACCATACATTAATTTTCATAAGGAAACCATGGAAGTGACATCTGCGTCTAGCTGTATTCTCAGGTACAGTAACCTGTAGTTTAAACAGTTGATTGACACTTAAATTATATTTTGTGCTCTGCAGTATCACAATTCAAGCTTTAAAAATCCCCACATACATACTGATCCCGTGGAGCCATATAGCTACACAGATCTGGAACAACTCGTACTTTGGGATCTTAACTAATTAGTGTCTGGATTAGGTAGGTGTCTTGTACAGTAACTAATGATTGTTCTATTAGGGTGTCTAGGAGAGTCTACCAGATAAGCATAAAGTCCCTTTAGTATGTAAACTGGGACCTGTTAATGAGGACACCTACATAATCCAGACACTTATTTAAGGCCCTAAAGTATCCCTTAGTACATAAACTGACCTTGCAGGACACTATCGGTTGGTCCCAGTGACCATATTACATTGGAACTTTACACGCTGCAATCAGTCCCAAGATTCAGTGTGTTCTCAAAATGGTAAATACTAATGTAGTGGAACAAGCTAAACACACTGGGAGCTGCAATTAAAAAAAAAGTGTTTGACATGTAACTGTAGTGTAGATGATAGGTGAGTGTTCTATTAGAGTAGTTCCACTTCAGAAGATGTTTAACATTTTATCCAGAAACTGTTAGAAACAGCCATACAAGGTCTGAATTTCTTGTGATTCATAATGGAATGTAAAAAAATAGTGCAAATAGTTTTCCTTGAATGACAGAATTTTTCCACATCACAGAACCACAATAGTTGCCATGGAGACATTCTACGGCAATATGCATTTTGAGCCATACAGTAACCATTACTAAGCAACACTACAACATAACACATTTCTAGCCAATGAAATAGCAATAAAACTTTTCATGTGTATAGCATTATTATTGTCACCTTAAAAGTGCACGATAGACCATGTATGCATTTATTACGATATCACCTGCAAATTGAAAAACCATGCAATATTAATAAGTGCAAGTTTTTCTATGATTCATATTGTTTTATCCATTACAAAAACAACCCTTAAGATTTAGAAATCACATGCAACCATATATTAAAATTAATGTAATTTGCTGCATTTGTAAGACAGCTACATTAATAATATATCACTCATGGACTTGATATATCACATTGGGTAAAAAGTCTCAATATGGTTACCGTCTCAGCTTCTATCACGATAGCAACAATATATCATTATATTGCCCAACCCTAGTCACCCTCATTATTATTGGATTACTGTAATATGTACAATTCGCTTATGAATTATCTTTTGGAATTAGAGTAGTGTTTTCTGCTGCTGGTAGAAGCTGTAAGACTTGTAATTGGTCGGAGGGCTGTAGAAGATAGGCGGGTGTAGCTAAAGTAGGGGATCACATGAACTTACCTTGATCTGCTACTAGCTGTGAATGCTGTGGATGATGGGTGTGGCTGTGGATCACATGGGAGTCATTCGTTAGCTGCACTTCTTGCTGGTTACTACAAAACAGACATCATTATACTCTAAATAATGCACACCATACCAATTTAGCTTGTTCATGTGATCAGTGAAGAAGATCACATGAGGAGTGATGGATGGAGTAAGGCTAGGTAGACATGGTCTAGTGTCAGCCATTGACATTTCTCCATTGTGTATTATTAGGTCATCTATCAGTACCTGTGTGTGAACAATTAATAACAGGGGGAGGGGTCATCACAGGTATGTGTATGTACAGCCATAAATTATTGTAAGAGGGATTACAAAAGGTGTCAATGGAACTGTAGTTGAGGAGTGCGCATGTACAAATTAGTTTTCTATCCCGGACCTTATAGAGAAAAATTTGAAATGTTTGTAGAGAAAAATTGTTTACTGCAGGGTGTATAGTTGTACAAGGCGACTTTGAAACTTGAAGCAGAGCCACCTTATCATTCGAAGGGCATAAACTGTTGAACACGCTTTGCCACTTTCAGTTATAATGACCAGAGGACTTTATCATCAATGTTTTTATGTTTTGGGGTGTATGGCATTCATCAGTGAAGGGTTAGGTATGTCAAGAATTATCCAATTCCATTCCTGTCACTAGTAAAGTGTACCACAAGCTTGTGGCTCGGTGTAGGTGAGGAGTGTTCACAGTAGTAAACTCAACCAGGCAGTGGAACACCTAGTGAGCATTACTAGAGAGTAATATAAACTGCTTTATGTGTTTAATGGTGTTGCCTCACTTGGTAACAAGCTAATTAAGTGTTGTTAAGGTAGGTACGGCATGATTACAAGTCACTGATAAGGTTGTTGTTAAGGTAGATACGACATGATTACAAGTCACTGTTAAGGTTGTTGTTAAGGTAGGTACGACATGATTACAAGTCACTGTTAAGGTTGTTGTTAAGGTAGATACGGCATGATTACAAGTCACTGTTAAGGTTGTTGTTAAGGTAGGTACGGCATGATTACAAGTCACTGTTAAGGTTGTTGTTAAGGTAGATATGGCATGATTACAAGTCACTGATAAGGTTGTTGTTAAGGTAGATACGGCATGATTACAAGTCACTGTTAAGGTTGTTGTTAAGGTAGATACGGCATGATTACAAGTCACTGTTAAGGTTGTTGTTAAGGTAGGTACGGCATGATTACAAGTCACTGTTAAGGTTGTTGTTAAGGTAGGTACGGCATGATTACAAGTCACTGATAAGGTTGTTGTTAAGGTAGATACGGCATGATTACAAGTCACTGTTAAGGTTGTTGTTAAGGTAGATACGGCATGATTACAAGTCACTGTTAAGGTTGTTGTTAAGGTAGGTACAGCATGATTACAAGTCACTGTTAAGGTTGTTGTTAAGGTAGGTACGGCATGATTACAAGTCACTGATAAGGTTGTTGTTAAGGTAGGTACGGCATGATTACAAGTCACTGTTAAGGTTGTTGTTAAGGTAGGTACGGCATGATTACAAGTCACTGTTAAGGTTGTTGTTAAGGTAGGTACGGCATGATTACAAGTCACTGTTAAGGTTGTTGTTAAGGTAGGTACGGCATGATTACAAGTCACTGTTAAGGTTGTTGTTAAGGTAGGTACGGCATGATTACAAGTCACTGTTAAGGTTGTTGTTAAGTTGCTGCAGTGGATGGGATTATACTTCAGAAATAGGGGGCTGAATTTTGAGGCATTCTTGTAGGGAGTTTGGTCCCCTCAGGCTAAGTATCAGGGTGACTGCTCTATTAGGGAATACCTTACTTTACCAGTTGCTGGAAACCTCAGGAATCCCTCTGCCTCAGTGACTATTGCACAATACACGGGACCACCTTTATTTCTACTGTGGTGCAATTACTACCACTGACAAGTGCACTCTTAGATTACACTCTACTTACACTGTTGTTATGGCAGCACCCCATATTAGGGGTTTACAGATTATAATATTTGACCTAATAATGCTGGGCATCATCTAGAATATTGCACATACCGATAATTCCCGTACGCCCCTTGATGGAGTCTTAGCATAGTTCCACAACTTCAGAGCAGACAATGTCACTGGTGTATCAAATATGATGTAAATCTTGTTAACCTAGTAAAAATACTACAAATCATGTGATCTTATAGGGGTGTGGCTTACTATTCCTGGTAAAATTGGTGCTAGCCACATGTGATCTCCCTCAATGGTGTCATAGCAACCATCAATCAGTTTATCAGGAGTGCGTATATCTCGTACTACAGCATCTAATATGTTAACACTGTGCGGGTGTGCAGCAATGTCTGTGGGTGGGGCTAAGGTGACATCATAGTGGGTGTGTGGTAAAGGATACTGTTATTGGTGAGCACTAATTGAGAACCATCCTCAGAGTAAACCTCCAATCCATTCAGTCCAACATAATAAGGGTCACCCCATGTTGTCAGCAGCTGCAACTGGTACACAACTGGATATCAGTTAAGGATAACACGAGCTATACATAGTTCCTAGCTACTGAAGTTATTGGCCACCTCATAATCTTCTTGTGTAGTGTCATGTCACCTTTAATATCCTTGAGTGATCATGTGTACTGCACTAAACTAAAGGATACAGCCTGTTGGCATGGTGATGGTACTGATATTGAGGGGTAGAGTGATGGTATTATCCAAGATGATGTTGACTTGTTGATTGATATCAAATATTATTAGCTGAGCAAAATTGTAGTCCTCATTGCCTGGAGCTGTGTACCATGACACACTACTTGACCACAATACACACAGTATGGTCCCCTCACTGTCCCTCGTTACATGGGCCAGCTGCCTTAGTAGTGCTGTGAAGCCTTTCAAACACTAAAACTGTTTATCAAAAATCATTTTGAGATGTACTACTATTACCACTACTACTACATGTAATGTACGGCAACTACTCCAGCTACTTTCCTTTGATCATTCATAATTCTCAGGAGTGATATGTGGAGAAATAAAAAGAGTTTCACTTGGAGTATCCGCCAACAAGCTTGTTTACTATCATGGAATGAGCATGCAGTGACTGCTAGAGTGGTGTATTTACTGTAAAGACAGAGCCCAGTAGTGGGACTGGGCCCAATTAAAGGAATTGTGGGGCCTGTACACAAGGCCGAGGTACTACACTTGGCAATTGAACAATCAAGTGTTCATGAGAGCAGTACATTTAGCACATATGTACAACATCTGAGGTTGTTACAAGCCCTGGCTTGTATTTCTTGCCCATTGTGACCTTCCTGGATCAATTAGCTACTACTGAAAATAGAGAAAGATGTGCCATCTAATATCTATGCTGCTATAATAAATTCTGCTAGCTGGTAGCTACAAAGTTTTTGAGTGCTGTACAATATGATTCTTATAGCATCTTTCTCTACTAAACAAATTCTTTGTTCATGTTCACATTGCTCTAAAGCAGTTTGTCTATTAACAAAATTATTTTACATTCATGCTTTGCAGGTAATTATTATTTTGATTAAAGAACTATGGGATACAAAGCAGTGATCGTGTGCCATAACAAATCAGATGCATGAATACAGTCTAGGCATGCAACAGCACACACACCCAAATATCATGATGAGTGGGCCATACTCCCATCCAGGTGAAGTGGACATGACAACCTCATTACAATTTGGTGTGTACATCAGTATTGTGTGACTGTGTGATATGCACACCAAACAATGTCATGAAATATCATGCACAAACACTTTGAGAAAACCAATTTCATTTTATGCTCATGAGCTGCATTGGTTTTACAAATGAACATGTAATCCATCCTGTCATTATAGATTGTGTGGACACACTTGTAGGAGAGAGAAATGTAATGCTATAGAAATTATTTCATCCATTGCATGATTGTCCTCCCTAACATTTGGAAACAACACTTACTGGACAAGAACATTTACTGCATATGTTAGGTATGGCCTTTGTAACACATAACGTAGGGATGTTACCATCTCACACTGTCATTGCTATATAGCTAACTCATTTAAAGCTTCCAATCAGGTAATCTATTCATCTAACAGATATGCACCAATCCTGTAGGCCTGGTCCTTATTAAGAGCTCCCTTACTATACACAGTCTGAGATTTCCCTTTGCTGCTGTAATTGGGATTAGGTGCTGCCAGACAACTAGTTTATATTTTTTAAATAGCTTGAACAAAGCATTTAATCGTAATAAGTCCGTGTTTGCTCATCTTCTAGTCTCCTCAACTTATTGGCTGCTAAGGTTTAGTGGCTAATTGATCCAGGACCTAGTAGTGAGGTCAAGAAATAGAAGCCAGATGTTGTAATTTACATAAATGTACGACCACTCTAATCCTTGATTGTTCAATTGGAGTACCTTGGCCTTGTGTACAGGCCCCACAGCTTCTTTAGTAGGGCCCAGTCCCACTACTGGGTTAAACACTTACAGTAAATACACCACTCTAGCAGCCACTGCATGCTCATTCCATGATAGTAAACCAGCTTGTTGGCAAGTGAAACTCTTTCTATTTCTCCACATCACTCCTGAGCAGTACGCTTGGTCAAAGTAGATAAAGTTAGTGAAAACTTGGCTAAAGACATCACTACTCAATGTTTTGCTCTGGACTGACAATTCACATTATTTTAGATTGCATAATTAGTGCCACGCCTTCTTCTATATGGTAGTAGATGTATAGCTACACACTCAGATGATTGAAGTGTTCAGGTAACCATGGAAACCACTGTACAATGATTGAGTACCTACCTCGTCTAAACAGCCAATTACAACCATCAGAGATGACATGCCCATCAATACTGATGATCACTTCTTTAACCTGTAACAGTAATATCATTCTTATCACTATAGCAACTAGACCACACCCACCCCTCGGCTAGTATCTTCCGTTGATTTGTTATAGTTCCAAACTTGTATACCAGCAACCAGTGCTGGTGTTGCCAAGGTGATAGTGATCACATGATCTCCACCTGGTGTGTACGGAGCTAGCCACATATGAGAGTCACATGTTGTGACATTAACACCATCCACCAGCCTGGGGGGGCAATGAAAACACATAATTGGGTGTGCATACTTCACATGAGCTACTACTGGGTAATAATTACGTGTAATAACTTGGTAATTCTTATCAGACCAAATGCTAGCCTACTATAAGGGATCATACACAAGAGAGTATGCTAGGGGAGAGGGTAATTAAAAATGTTTGTCTCAGTAGCACCATAAAGAATAACAGGGGTGGATCTAGAAATTTTCAGAGGGGGTTTCAGGTTCTCTGGATTTGCAACTTCAGCCTAGCTGTAAGTTGAAGACCAAAAAAAAAAGGTCACTACGTGGTTTTGAACGCTGTGAAGGTGATTTCAAAGGCTGAAGTTTAGCCAATAGAAAAGCCATAATATAATACAGTATGTATAACTCTTTGTAATTTTTATCACCCAGACGAACTGTAGGGGCGCGCACTATTTCAGAGGGGGGTTCTGGAACCTCAGAAACCCCCCTAAAACCACCCCTGAATAAGACATAGCAGTAGTGCAGTGTTCACTCAGTTAAAGGTGAGTTATAGCTGAATTAGCTGATATAGCCCACACAAGGCACCACAATGCCACGAAGGGGCAGTGAGGCTCATATCAACATAATGTCAATATTTTTATAGTACACTATTGGGTAGGAGGTAGGGAGAGGGGTAAGTAAAAAGAATATTCTCTTGTATGCTAAAACTAATTTTATTCTTTTCATACATCAAAGTACTTTTTATTGATAAAACAGTTTAGCGGCCTCACAGTATGGCATGTACAGCAGGAGCTGCAAAGGACATGTGAGCTTCTGGAAAGTGTTACAAGAGCTCCTCTGGTTTTAGGGTATTAGCTAGCTCAGGTGAGCACACTATAGTTTCCTAACTTATCCAGAGTCCGATCATCATCAGTGTATTCTGGTAGATCATTGAGATCACATGGGCTGGCAGCTAGCTGCTCTGCAGCCAGGGGGAGTGGCTCCAGCCCAACCCCCAACACAGCAAGTCCGGTCAATCCAATATAGTGTGGGTCACCCCAGGTGTTCAATAGCTGTAGCTGCAACTCTACACAAAATAGCACCATTAAGCTGCTACTGAAAACATGTGGCTATTATTTAGTACACTACTGATACAATATTCCAGGCACTACAGATTACAAAAGTTATGAACCTTCATCCTCAGGTTTAGGAAAACAAATGATCTTAAAGCCTAAAATTCTCTTATCCACAAAACAATGCACTCTTGGAAATAATTTTGATGCTCAAAAATGCATACCAGCATCACAACATTAGTCTCATCCCCAGCTGCCAACATGCTCAATCACACAAAGGTCATCTGGTAACTTCTTGGCCCAGGAAGTGAGCATTAATAAAGTATATGGCTGAAAAACTAGTTATCTAACGGTATTCTTTGCCATTGATTATTGTTCTAAGTTGAATGTTAAGAAGACTTTCATACATCAAGTTGTGAGCAGCATTATCATAGCAATTTTGCAAAGTAACACTCCTTTAAGTGGCTGGAAAGTTTACTTGAATGTGTAACCGTTGAAGAGCACAAAGAAACACATTTGTAGCAATATTCCACTAGGGCCAAGAAAGTGGACCAAAGTCACCAGACAACCTTTGCATGATCAAGCACGTGGGCAGCTGGGGACAAGACTATTGCAATGTGTTGACAATATGTATCATCATAGAATTGTAGTGATATCTAAGGGGGAAATATGAAGATCTGTTTTGAACAGTGTAACTTATAGCAGTGTAATGGAGTAATAGTGTATCATATCACATACAACTGATACAGTGTTGTAAATCATCTACCAGACAGTGAAGAAGCAATTTCACTACCACAATACAGAGGTTGTCAGGTAACAATGTTTGGAACAGACATGTTAGTCCTTATATGGAGGATATAATAATTGTGTTTGTTCAGGTTAGTAACATATAGGCCACCCATACTAGTAGCTGTGATGGAGTGGACACTACTATGCTAGTAGGTCAATCATTATTTCATCCTGCAATGTACACTTCCTTAGTAACAGTTCTTTCTGTCTATTGCATCGCTAACTGTTGATTAGCTCTGCCAGAATTGATTGCGTCATTGTGAGACCTACCCCTGCCCATCATGTCATGTGTGACATATATTCATCAGTGACACTGACCGTTAGCAAGTAATGGTGAAGTAATCTGATTGGCCATTTCCATAGTAATCTGAAATCAAGCATCAACAAAAACCATCTCATAAGAGACACACCTCCACTGGATCACATAATACTTCTGACACACCCCCTGTAGATGGCCGGGAATTATCTTCTTCTTCAACATCAGCCCCACCCATCTGCTCTTGTTGGAATACCTGATCGTGATTGGCTATCTTCATCAAAACATCATCATCAACAGTAAATAGAATAGTCTGCAATAAGTTACTCATATTATTCCAATTAATGCACACAGCTTACATCACCATAGTTATCTATACTTCCTGTTAACTCGCCACTAGCTCTGAAAAACGTGCCACATTAATCCTTCTAATAAATGAGTACCACCCACCTAGCCACCTCTCCATTAAATACCACTTGGTTGTCAAGGGTGACAATGATGTGGCGAGCTCCACGACATGAATGTATCCTTGACTTGTTGTAGTTCTAATAACATGAATGCAGCTAATCACAGCACAGCAAATTAGTCACACCCACCCATATTCTTATCATAGCTATTGTAGTTACATCATCCAGTGTAATATGGATCACATGATCTCTCCCAGGAGTGAATGGTGTGAGCCACATGTGAAAATCATCTCTGATCACATTGGAAAATATGGTTGGCTGTAACCAAGGGGTGTGTCTAACCTTGTCATGTTAACACCATCCAACAAGTTAGTGACCACCCTCGGGTCACTATGGTAACCAGGAAGAGTATTAATATCAGCTGGCTCAGCAGTTATCTGCAAAAGCAACAGTTATAGTAATAGCCTTTATATTAAGCCACACAATTCACCAGTACTATATTAAGCCACACAATTCACCAGTACTATATTAAGCCACACAATTCACCAGTACTATAGTGGGTGATCGAGATACTCTCATAATACTGTCCCTTATTAGAGCACTCAGCTATGTTGATAGTTGCTCTATTTAAGCGTTCAACTAATAATAAGTCACCATAGAGAGTGCCACTCAACTATTGGGTATATACAGTAATGGTTTCAGTTAAAACCCCCTCTGAAAATAGTGCGTGCGCCCCAAATTTATTTACAGATTGTGTGGGTGATAAAATCATCAGTTATACATAGTGTATTATATTGGGACTTTTTATACTGGCCAAACTTCATTTGAAATCACTGAAAATGCCATTACGGCATTTCAGCATGTTAAGCACCTCTAAAAAATAATTATCATTTTAACAAGTACAAGTACTGTTTTGCTTCAAAACTTTCTGCAAGGCCTGGATTGGTAAGATCCAACTGTGAAATAATGTTGTGGAGTATTTTTACTGATTCATTGCTAGTCCCCCTCTATATCCACCACTGATATACCATAGGGAGTTCAGCTATGTAACAAGTCACCCAGTAAAGGGTTAGCAACTGAACAAGTCACCCAGTAGAGGGTTAGCAACATAACAAGTCACCCAGTAGAGGGTTAGCAACTGAACAAGTCACCCAGTAGGGGGTTAGCAACTTAACAAGTCACCCAGTAGGGGGTTAGCAACTGAACAAGTCACCCAGTAGGGGGTTAGCAACTTAACAAGTCACCCAGTAGAGGGTTAGCAACTGAACAAGTCACCCAGTAGAGGGTTAGCAACTTAACAAGTCACCCAGTAGAGGGTTAGCAACTTAACAAGTCACCCAGTAGAGGGTTAGCAACTTAACAAGTCACCCAGTAGAGGGTTAGCAACTTAACAAGTCACCCAGTAGAGGGTTCAGCAACATATCAAGTCTACCACCTTTAATTTCACATTTTCACTGTGGTCTTTTGGGAAGCTGCACCCTTTTTTACAGCTTGGCTGGTTTGGTATAGATACACTATACAGATAGTACCACAGTACTACACTACATACTGTAATTTCCCTTTTTTGTTTGTTGTAAAATAAGTTTTGTACGCTAAAACTTGTACGAAGATTTCTAATATAAATTCTTTTTTGCATAAGATCGAACTACTCTAATAGAGCAGTCATTCATGTTAATCATACAAAACTATTTTTACACAAAAAAAATTTTTCACGGAATTTTTTGCATGAAAATAAGCGAATTACAACAGTACACAGATACACTTACAGATTGTACAGTAGCTGGTGTTCCCAGTTCAGTAAACAGTTCAATTCCATTAAGGCCAACATAGTGATGGTCCCCCCATGTAGACCTGATGTTGAATATGACATGTCTGCCTCTAGGCAGGATTGGAATGACACTGGATTGTGACCTGTATGATGGCATAACCAGTGACACACAAGAGTAGGTAGTGGTGACAAACACAGGGGGTAATGGTGACACTCACTGTTGCTCTGGTTCAACAGTATCAACACTGATATCCAAGCTGTCACCATAGTTACCTAACAACACATGTTGTACAACACTTTATACACAACATCCATACTTGATGACATCTCCATGGAAACAGCAGTGCCCAGCCTCCCAAGATGAGTGGTGTCAAATATTGACAGTGAAGCCAGCAAAGTGTCCATGTCATGCGATTTTGTAGTGATGTCAGATACTGGATCACATGAGCCAGTCATGTGATACTGGTCAGTGACATCAGTATCTTCAGCAGACGGCAGATCCAAATTGTCATGAAGACTTGTGATCACCTAGGAGAAAAATCAGTATAATGTGACTGAAGTGGTCTTATCACCCATGACAGCTACACAATGAACTATATATCAAATTTCACAGCCGAAAATCAGCTAGATTTGAGTAGTCTGTTTGCTGGCTGCTTTTCCCAAGCACAGTGGCGATCTGTACGAGCAAATGGGGCCAATTAGAGCTCTGTGGGATGGTTGTATGTGGCTGTACAGCTCCATGGTATTGAAAAAAGACCTGTACTATAAATTTCCTTTCATTTTAGCAGACATGGGGCCAAGTACATGAGTACTTATACTTAAGTACAGATTTAAAAGTACTTGTACTTTACTTAAATACTTTCTTAATTTCCCCATTGTACTTGTACTTATACTCAAGTACCTTGCTAAGTACTTGTATGTACTTGAGTACTTAAGTACTTGTAAGTACTGTAAACATTGTACACAGTGGGTGTACAATGAGAATAACAAAATTGTATGAAGATTAAGTTTACAACTTCTTGCAATTCTTCTAGTGCTTTCCCCAACCTCACTACGTATGTATCATATAGCCACGACTATAGCACTTGGAAAGCAAAAACAATGTTGCTGTTTAAGTCAGTGCATTTTAAGAGTTTAAGAGAGAGAATGGTTGACAAAAACCTGAAAGTACCAACCCCCCTAGGCACACTTGCATACTACAATACACCGAATACAGTGTATATTTTGCTACAGCAAAATGTACTTGTACTTTACTTAAGTACTTTTAAATGTACAGTACTTGGCCCCATGTTTGCATTTTTAGCCAGTTTGATACCCACATGACCCATAACTTGGCCTAATTTATCCCTACGTCACATGACCCATAACTTGGCCTAATTCATCCCTACGCATTCATCTTTAATTTTGTAAACAGTCTCTTGCCCTCCTTCCAGCCCCCAACTTTCCTGATGCAGTATAGAGTTAAAAACTATCTAAAATGACAGGAAACTATCTAAAATGACAGGAAACTATCTAAAATGACAGGAAACTAGCTGTTGGTTACATGTACAGTGGATGCTCCATGAATTGATGTAAAACATGTAAAAATTTAGTACACTGGCTTCAACCATTGGTGACTGAATACTTAAAACTACAGCAACACATCCTCAACATCTCCAATAGTTATACAGCAACACATCCTCAACATCTCCAATAGTTATACAGCAACACATCCTCAACATCTCCAATAGTTATACAGCAACACATCCTCAACATCTCCAATAGTTATACAGCAACACATCCTCAACATCTCCAATAGTTATACAGCAACACATCCTCAACATCTCCAATAGTTATACAGCAACACATCCTCAACATCTCCAATAGTTATACAGCAACACATCCTCAACATCTCCAATAGTTATACAGCAACACATCCTCAACATCTCCAATAGTTATACAGCAACACATCCTCAACATCTCCAATAGTTATACAGCAACACATCCTCAACATCTCCAATAGTTATACAGCAACACATCCTCAACATCTTCAATAGTTATACAGCAACACATCCTCAACATCTTCAATAGTTATACAGCAACACATCCTCAACATCTCCAATAGTTATACAGCAATATACCCTCAACAACTCTAATACACCAATCGCTTACAAGAAAACAACATAACAGACTCAACTGCTAGCCATGGTTGCTCATTGCTTGGTAAGTAAATTTCTACTTGATGATCCCCCTTGATCCTACTAGCTCATAAAACTCCTAACCTTTCCTTGAACGTGTTGTTAACTTTTTTGCAACATAAATAGTCATTAGTGACTTCTACAACATCACAGCACAAACAGTTCCTTATGCAAACCAACTTCTATCAGTAAAGAAATCAAGCTGTGATGTTATAGCTATTATAAATTTAAAAATAAAGTAGGGATTCAAGTGGTAAAAAGTAGTGAAACAAGAGAAGAACGATAGTAGCTATTACAGCATAGCTTGGTGGGAAATCCCTGCTTTGGCATTGAACACAAAATACCATGCCAAAGTAGGGATTTCCCACTGAGCAATGCTGTAATAGCTACCATTGTTCTTCTCTTGTTTCACTACTTTTTACCGCTTGGATCCCTACTTCATTTTTAAATTTATAATTTTTAATATACTAGTTTGTTTAATTTTTGTTAAAGCATACAGCTAGCTATAAACATGCGACTGTTCTACTAGGGTGACTGCTGTATTAGAGTATCTCGAGTCGGTCTGCTAAGATGTGTGCTTGCCCAAACGGGGCATGGTCATCGTGATTTCAATCAATTAGTAGAGTCAACCTTCCAACTTGAAGGTGTGAGGTCACTGACTAGCTATTCCGTCACCTAGCGTAAAAGGGGTGTGTCATTGTGGTTTCAATTGATAGATTGATAATGCATAGAATAAAGAATGAGCGTGATCTTGTGACCTATCGTGATCTTGTGACCTATCGTGAAGATACAGGTAGCTATCTAGTACCAGTACCTCCGTACAGTAGCATAGTCTAAGCGCCTTAAATAATCTTGTGGCATTTATTATGCTGCTTAAAGAAAGTGTTGATACAGAAAATTAATGCCTTGATATGGTTTCGTTGTATGAAGAAGACAAGCAGCCTGATTGAAGATGAAAAAAGAGACAAGGAGCAGAGGGCCTACACTCGTTGGAACCCCAAAAGGCACATCCCACTGGTGAGTTTGTTATTGTGGCGTAAAATGGTGGCTGTGCGTTGCTTCGTTTGGCCTCTAGGCTTGCGACTGTGGTCAGTGAGTGAGGCAGTGTGGTCAGTGAGTGAGGCAGTGAGGCTAAAATTCGAGTTTTGGCGATTTTTAAAATTTTTATACCCAGCCACTTGTAAGTGTTTTGTTGCATTTGATGCTGTTTTATGTATTATATGGACTAGTACTGTTCCGTAAAGGTGATTTTGGTCACGTAAAATGTCTCTAGGGTGATTTTTAAAGGCAGAATTTTGGGCGGCGCGCGAAAGTTTCACTGCAATCCCTACTTAAACGGTACTACCGTACTGTTTGATTACTAAAACTGCTAATGCAGAACACAAAATTATAGCAGATCCTGTTGTGATCCAATAGTCTATCAGTCAGTAGAAAATCTTTTACTAAACAACTTTTTAAAAAGAAATGCAATTCATAGGATATATTTAGGGTTGCAATGAAGGTATGGATTGTATATACCGCTTGCAAGATGTCATGAAAGAGAAGTGAGTAATATTTTCGGTAGAAAATCTTTGATTCCAGTAGCAGTACTGTAGGATAATGGAAGTTCTACTATACACAAATAATTTAGTCAAGCTTGAGAAAACCCAAAAAAAAAAAAAAAAAATCTAATGAAATGTGAGGGATGAATGGTTGTACAAATCAATTAGCAGAGAACACCAACACACACACACACACACGCACGCACATGCTGCACAGGTTGCTATTGGTTATGTGGTAACTTACTGCAGTGGAACCTCTAGCCATAGCAACATGTGTTGGTAGAGGTTGCTCATCTAGGAAGGTTGGTAGATGAGATTCACTACAACACAATCACCATGGTTACTGACACAGTAAACACTACGTTACCTTTTAGTTTGTAGCTGTGGATCATCTTCTAATTGATGCCTACCACCAGACAATAGTCCCCTCAAGCCACTGGTACGACCACTGGGTAGTCGTGGTATCAACACATCCTCGTCTACTCCAATAACATTAGATAATTTACCAACACTTTGGCTACGTTGGATTTTCACATTGTCTGAATTTAACCAATCAAAACTTGATCGTCGGTGTTCTTTAGCACTGTAAGGTGATCGTTTCCTAGCAACAAGTGGCTTGGTGTTAGCAATGGAATGGAGATCAGTATCAGTGGAACAGGAATGAGAATCATTGTCAGTAGAACAGGACAGCACTCTAATAGTGCTATGGAGGTCGGGTTGAGGATTAGAATTAATGGAACAGGAATGTAGTTTAGCAGTACTGAAATCAGATGGAGTCACAGCAGAGGGTGGTGGGGAGGGTAGACGCTCCAATCGGTCCAGCCAGCGTAGCAGCTTCTTTTGTTGCCTGCAGCAGAATAAGAAGAGTGGCTATTCAGCAAATGAGGAGTGGCTAGTTACCTGCAGTTCATTTGTTTGACTTGTTCTGTCACTATTGCTATCGTATTTTCTGTGGAAGGTGTAGCTGGTGGGTGTAAAGGAATATGAATACAGTTGGCATCATGTGGTAGGTGTGGCTGTTGTGCAAGATTGTGGGTGTGGCTAATTGCATCATTTTCAGCCTGAAGGGCAACTATCACATCATGTGATACACCAGCATCAGTTGTGGTTGTCATGGATTTTTTCTTAACAGCAGAAAGTGATCGGGTTGTCTTTGTTACTGACCAGTTACATCATCAACATTACATTATAACATGAGCTCACCTGATGCTTGCATAGTTGGAAAGGAGGCCATGTTTTCATGACACACCTCCTCATTATCAGAATGACCAATGGAATCATCTGAACAGTTGTCACTGCTCATGTCACCGTCTCCACCCATTATCTCCTTCAGGGCATTCTTCAACACCTACAGTAAACCAGTACCTTGATACAACTGTAACCCATTCCAATGTATATAACCCATTCCAATGTATATAACCCATTCCAATGTATATAACCCATTCCAATGTATATAACCCATTCCAATGTATATAACCCATTCCAATGTATATAACCCATTCCAATATATATAACCCATTCCAATGTATATAACCCATTCCAATGTATATAACCCATTCCAATATATATAACCCATTCCAATGTATATAACCCATTCCAATGTATATAACCCATTCCAATGTATATAACCCATTCCAATGTATATAACCCATTCCAATGTATATAACCCATTCCAATGTATATAACCCATTCCAATGTATATAACCCATTCCAATATATATAACCCATTCCAATGTATATAACCCATTCCAATGTATATAACCCATTCCAATATATATAACCCATTCCAATGTATATTAACAAGTGTGTTCACTGGAGCAACCTCAGTTACATTATTAACAACTAATATTTCAATACAGTTATAGTGTTACAAGGAGCAGCTACCATGGAGTCTACAAGGAAGAGACAGCTTGTGAACAGGTTATAATATGTGGTGGATGAGAGGATGTATAATGGATTAGTTACACTGCTCAAGCATACAAAGCCCTTTATCCTCAAGTCCTTGTATGGACTACCATAACTTGTTAACAATAGTTAGTGACATTGAAAGAATTCACAAATACCACATTATACACTATGAATTTATGATAAGTTGAAGAATACCTTCACTACATGTGGTTATTGTATGTTGTGTTGCTCAGATACACCACTATACAGTTACTAGTAGTTTGATTGGCCATATCTCCATTGTGCTTCATTCCACATAGTTACTTGGCAAAAGACAGCAATTGGTATATGCACTTACACATTGGCCACCTAAAAATGCTGATGAGGAGGCGACATCACCCATTCATTGCTCCATATTACAAGAACTCTTTCGACACTGTTTACTTAACTGTATTTTGTCAAACAAGAATAATTCATCTTCAATAGATTAGTGTTTCCTTAATGTTCAGGTATTATGAGCTCTCTGAAGTTACTCATTCCACAAATAACTTGGTTCTGAATGGTTTTAGAAGCCTAATGGCATCCTTTTCTAAATACCAAATTAATGGATGTGTGTAGAGTTTCTAATAAGTCATTTAAACAGTTGAGAAAGTAGAGTAGCTACATACCTGCAGGTAGACCGTAGTGACATGAGTAGACAAGTTAGCTAACACTAGCCACCTACAGGGGAGCTTGACCACTACACACTACACAAAGTCTTCATCTGAAGTCTATTAGTTAGTTGTACACAGCTCATGTAGTAGGAGATAATACTGACAAATCCACTAAGGGAAGGACTAGTACAACCAAGAGTTCATAATATTTGTATGGGGGAATATTATGAACTCTTGGTACAACTGTAGCATGTCTAGCAGGTGAAGGTGTGGATACAGCTGGGTAGACTACTTCCCCAGTTAACACCAGGTCACCATTAATACAGCTGGGTAGACTACTTCACCAGTTAACAACAGGTCACCATTAATACAGCTGGGTAGACTACTTCACCAGTTAACACCAGGTCACCATTAATACAGCTGGGTAGACTACTTCACCAGTTAACACCAGGTCACCATTAATACAGCTGGGTAGACTACTTCCCCAGTTAACACCAGGTCATCATTAATACAGCTGGGTAGACTACTTCACCAGTTAACACCAGGTCCCCATTAATACAGCTGGGTAGACTACTTCACCAGTTAACACCAGGTCATCATTAATACAGCTGGGTAGACTACTTCACCAGTTAACACCAGGTCATCATTAATACAGCTGGGTAGACTACTTCCCCAGTTAACACCAGGTCCTCATTAATACAGCTGGGTAGACTACTTCACCAGTTAACAACAGGTCACCATTAATACAGCTGGGTAGACTACTTCCCCAGTTAACACCAGGTCACCATTAATACAGCTGGGTAGACTACTTCACCAGTTAACACCAGGTCACCATTAATACAGCTGGGTAGACTACTTCACCAGTTAACACCAGGTCATCATTAATACAGCTGGGTAGACTACTTCACCAGTTAACACCAGGTCACCATTAATACAGCTGGGTAGACTACTTCACCAGTTAACACCAGGTCACCATTAATACAGCTGGGTAGACTACTGTAGTATATTATAATAATAATGTAATTGTACGCATGCGCAGTTTATGATTGGCCACCATGTTGTATTGATTGTGTATTGTTGATCAATGAATTAGAATCCTTCTCTAACCTCGAGGTCACTACAAAACTGGCGACGGAAGAGGAACCTATCTCGGCATACCTCGAGAGAGCTGAACTGTTCTTCCTAGCACATGGCGTGGCAGCCGAGAAGCAAGTTGCCACCTTGTTTAGTACTATTGGCTCAAAGCCATACGGATTTCTAAGAAGTTTGGCTGCTCCCAAAGCCCCGAAAGATTTGAAGTACGACGAAGTAGTGACGATGTTGAAGAGCCATTATGAACCACCGCCGCTAGTTGTTGCTGAACGTTACCGCTTCCACTTATGTAGCCAAGAAGTCGGAGAGACGATCAGTGAATATTTGGCAGAGCTTCGACGTCTAGCCACTAAGTGTAAATTTGAGGATACAACGGATTTTCTGGAAGAATCTCTTCGAGATCGGTTCGTTATTGGGTTACGTGCTGAAAGCACTAGGAAACGGTTGCTAACAGAGCAGAAACTGACTTTTTCAAGAGCTATGGAGATAGCGCAAAGTGTGGAAACAGCGACTAGGGATGCCCAGCAACAATCAGAAGTTGCAATTCACATTACTCCAGCCAGCAGGGACAGTTGTTATCGTTGCGGACAGAGTGGCCATAAGGCAGACAGCTGTATGTTTAAACACTCTATTTGTCATGGCTGTGGTAAGAAGGGGCACATAAGGAAGGTTTGCAGGAGCACTAAACAACCCCACAAAGGGTATAAGCCAGTCCATCAGAACAAGGAAGGACATTACGTGGATCTGGACCAAGAAGAGGAGCACTGGATTGATGTGGCACAGACAGAAGAGGAAGTGGACAATGACTTTAGCATTTTCACTGTAGGAAGAACCTCAACAACGCCAATTTCAGTTAGTTTATTCATCGATGCTAAACCATTAGTAATGGAATTGGACACTGGTGCAGCTGTATCAATTATATCAGAAGAACAGCTCCGTAAGAGATTACCTAACAAGCAGGTTAGACCTAGTACTATTGTGTTGCGTACTTACACGGCTGAGAGAATACCACTCCTTGGGGAGGCTCAATTGTGTGTTGAATACAGGGGACAGAAGCACACACTCACAGCATACATTACAAAAGGGGCTGGGCCATGTTTGTTGGGACGTGATTGGCTAAAAAGAATACCACTAGACTGGAAAGTAATTATTCCTGGGGTCCCTGTGCAGTCAATTAGCACAGCTCAAGCTGAGCTGGACATCCTCCTCAAGGAACACTCAGAGGTATTTAGGGAGGGTCTGGGTACGATGTCAGCATAAAATTGAAGAAAAACATCTCACCCAGATTTTTTCGGCCTCGGCCTATCCCATTTGCACTACGAGTGCCTGTAGAACATGAGCTAAATAGATTAGAACAAGAAGGTATCCTGACAAAAGTCGCGCACAGCAAATGGGCAGCACCAATTGTCCCTGTTCCCAAAAAGGATGGTAAGGTTAGGATCTGTGGGGACTATAAAGTGACCATTAACCAGGCTATTGATGTTGACCAGTACCCATTGCCTCGCCCTGCTGACTTGTTTGCCACACTGGCAAAGGGAAAGTGCTTCTCCAAGTTAGACCTTTCACAGGCATACCAGCAGATGAGACTTAATGAAGAATCGGCCCAATACTTGACCATCAACACTCACATGGGAATGTACCAATATACCCGCCTTCCATTTGGGGTGGCATCAGCACCAGCCATCTTCCAACGGGCCATGGATGAAACCCTTCAAGGTATAGAAGGCACAGTTTGCTATATTGATGACATTCTAGTAACTGGTAGCACTGATAAGGAACACCTACAACGGTTGCAGAAAGTTTTGAGGCGCCTTAAGGATAATGGGCTGCGCCTGAAACCAGAGAAATGTGTGTTCTTTCAACCATCAGTGGAGTATTTAGGGAACTTAGTAGACACAGTAGGAATACATCCCTTGCCAAGCAAGCTTAAGGCTATAGTTAACGCACCCCCACCCACTAATGTACAACAGCTTAGGTCGTTCCTGGGCCTACTAAACTATTATTCAAAGTTTGTCCATAACTTGGCCAGTGTGATCCACCCATTAAACCAGTTGCTGCAGCACAATGTAAAATGGAAGTGGAGTGTTGAGTGTGTGGATGCTTTTGAGCTAGCCAAGAAAGAACTGGCCTCGTCCAACCTGCTTGCTCATTATGATCCTGACCTACCCATTAAAATGGCAGCTGATGCTTCGGCATATGGGGTTGGTGCCGTTATTTCACATGTGTACCCTAATGGTGATGAGAAGCCCGTAGCTTTCGCTTCTAGGACACTTTCTAAAAGTGAGAGAAACTATGCCCAATTAGAAAAGGAGGCATTAGCCCTAATATTCGGTGTGAAGCAATTCCATCAGTACCTTTATGGTAGGCATTTTACACTAGTGACTGATCACCGGCCCCTAACCACCATCCTACACCCACAGAAGGCTATCCCATCACTGGCCGCAGCTAGGCTACAGCGTTGGGCAATCATACTTTCAGCCTATCAGTATGATATTTCTTTCAAGTCCACCCAACAGCATGGCAATGCCGATTGCCTCTCTAGATTGCCATTACCCTCTAATACAGTGATGGAAGCCTTTGGTGTAGATGTGTTTAATGTTGCACAAGTAGACTCACTACCAGTCACCGCTGACCAGCTAGGACGAGCCACACGACAGGACCCTCTGTTAAGTAAGGTATTACATTTCACTAGATCAGGGTGGCCCCAGAAGGTGCCAGAGCACCTAAAACCCTTTTGGATCCGACGAGATGAACTGACTATTGAATGCAACTGTGTAATGTGGGGAATTAGAGTAATTGTCCCTAAGAAGTATCAGGACCAGGTGGTGCAAGAGTTACACCAGGAACATCAGGGAATAGCCAGAATGAAGGCAGTGGCCAGGAGTCATGTGTGGTGGCCCAAGCTTGACCAATGTTTAGAGCAGGTTGCAAAAAATTGTTTGCCTTGTCAACAAGTAAAGAATGTCCCTTCACCTGCTCCGCTCCATCCTTGGGTATGGCCATCAAAACCTTGGCAACGGGTTCACATGGACTTTGCTGGCCCTATGAAGGGAAAGATGTATTTAATAGTAGTGGACGCACACTCCAAATGGCCAGAAGTAGTAGAGATGTCCAGCACTTCAGCGGCTAACACCATTCAGCACCTTCGGTCATTGTTTGCCAGGTTTGGCCTACCTGAACAATGCGTTTCTGACAATTGACCGCCCTTTAATTCTGAGGATTTTGCAACCTTCATGAAAGGTAACGGAATTAAGCATATTCGTAGCTCACCATACCACCCAGCAACTAATGGCTTGGCTGAAAGGTTTGTGCAGACCTTTAAGAGAGCCATTATAACTAGCGAAGGTAGTGGCAGACCAGTACATCATCGCCTCGCTAGCTTCCTGCTTAGCTATCGTAATGCCCCCCATGCAACCACAAACCGCTCTCCTTGTGAACTTTTTCTTAAAAGAGCGTTGCGTACAAGAATAGATTTATTGAGGCAGGATAGTTCAGTAAAGGTTGGTGAAAAGCAGAAGCAGCATCATGACAGTCGAGCATCCCAGCAAGAAAGGTGTTACAAGGTTGGAGATTCCGTCATGGCTCGTAACTACCGCCACGGGCCAAAGTGGTTGCCAGGCACTGTTGCAGAAGTGAAGGGGCCCCTTTCATATATAGTTCAGTTAAGTTCAGGGTTATTACGGCGAAGGCATATTAACCAGTTGCGTGATGGCACCCAGACCTCCACAGTGGCCCCTATTAACACACCACCCAAAGACAGAGCACACACATCCTTAGATGACGCAGCACACACATCCTTAGATGACACTGTAGTAGCCACCCCTAGTGATAGCACTGAGGAGCCAGTGGTAGCCTCTAAGCCAGTGAGTGATGCAACTGAGAATGAAAACCGTGCTGAAGTACGCCGCTACCCACAGAGAACTCATCGTGCTCCTGATAAGTATATAGAAAAGTACTGACTGGATGTTGTTGTAATTGCATGTATGATTGATTTACTCCCTATTTGTTTGTTTTTATAATAAGTGGGGAGGAATGTAGTATATTATAATAATAATGTAATTGTACGCATGCGCAGTTTATGATTGGCCGCCATGTTGTATTGATTGTGTATTGTTGATCAATGAACTAGAATCCTTCTCTAACCTCGAGGTCACTACAACTACTTCACCAGTTAACAACAGGTCACCATTAATACAGCTGGGTAGACTACTTCACCAGTTAACACCAGGTCACCATTAATACAGCTGGGTAGACTACTTCACCAGTTAACACCAGGTCCCCATTAATACAGCTGGGTAGACTACTTCACCAGTTAACAACAGGTCCCCATTAATACAGCTGGGTAGACTACTTCACCAGTTAACACCAGGTCACCATTAATACAGCTGGGTAGACTACTTCACCAGTTAACAACAGGTCCCCATTAATACAGCTGGGTAGACTACTTCACCAGTTAACACCAGGTCACCATTAATACAGCTGGGTAGACTACTTCACCAGTTAACACCAGGTCCTCATTAATACAGCTGGGTAGACTACTTCACCAGTTAACACCAGGTCCTCATTAATACAGCTGGGTAGACTACTTCACCAGTTAACACCAGGTCCTCATTAATACAGCTGGGTAGACTACTTCACCAGTTAACACCAGGTCCTCATTAATACAGCTGGGTAGACTACTTCACCAGTTAACACCAGGTCACCATTAATACAGCTGGGTAGACTACTTCACCAGTTAACAACAGGTCCTCATTAATACAGCTGGGTAGACTACTTCACCAGTTAACACCAGGTCCTCATTAATACAGCTGGGTAGACTACTTCACCAGTTAACACCAGGTCACCATTAATACAGCTGGGTAGACTACTTCACCAGTTAACAACAGGTCCCCATTAATACAGCTGGGTAGACTACTTCTCCAGTTAACACCAGGTCCCCATTAATACAGCTGGGTAGACTACTTCACCAGTTAACACCAGGTCACCATTAATACAGCTGGGTAGACTACTTTACCAGTTAACACCAGGTCCCCATTAATACAGCTGGGTAGACTACTTCACCAGTTAACACCAGGTCACCATTAATACAGCTGGGTAGGCTACTTCACCAGTTAACAACAGGTCCCCATTAATACAGCTGGGTAGACTACTTCACCAGTTAACACCAGGTCACCATTAATACAGCTGGGTAGACTACTTCACCAGTTAACAACAGGTCCCCATTAATACAGCTGGGTAGACTACTTCCCCAGTTAACACCAGGTCACCATTAATACAGCTGGGTAAACTACTTCACCAGTTAACACCAGGTCCCCATTAATACAGCTGGGTAGACTACTTCACCAGTTAACACCAGGTCACCATTAATACAGCTGGGTAGGCTACTTCACCAGTTAACAACAGGTCCCCATTAATACAGCTGGGTAGACTACTTCTCCAGTTAACACCAGGTCCCCATTAATACAGATGGGTAGACTACTTCACCAGTTAACACCAGGTCACCATTAATACAGCTGGGTAGACTACTTCCCCAGTTAACACCAGGTCACCATTAATACAGCTAGGTAGACTACTTCACCAGTTAACAACAGGTCACCATTAATACAGCTGGGTAGACTACTTCACCAGTTAACACCAGGTCCTCATTAATACAGCTGGGTAGACTACTTCACCAGTTAACAACAGGTCACCATTAATACAGCTGGGTAGACTACTTCACCAGTTAACACCAGGTCCCCATTAATACAGCTGGGTAGACTACTTCACCAGTTAACAACAGGTCCCCATTAATACAGCTGGGTAGACTACTTCACCAGTTAACAACAGGTCATCATTAATACAGCTGGGTAGACTACTTCACCAGTTAACACCAGGTCACCATTAATACAGCTGGGTAGACTACTTCACCAGTTAACACCAGGTCACCATTAATACAGCTGGGGAGACTACTTCCCCAGGTCCGAATATGGTTGAAGCTGAAAGCCTGTACACCTGTTAATTCACATACATGCAATACATAATAATAATAATCAGAGTGGTATACACAGCTCACAAGGGCTTAGCACTTACAGGTAGGGCTGAAACAAATACTCGAGAATTTTGGTACCTGGACAGTAAAATTGGTACTCGAGTACTCGTTAAGATCACATGACCCAGCTCACATGATGCATTTGCCATGCTATAGAGTGATTGGCATAATTTCTGTCAGGGACACTAACATCAGTACTTTAATACAGTGTGTGTATCATTGTTGTTACTTGAAAAGGCTGTAAACTGCTTAATTAAAGTCAGTATAAAACATGTCACATGGCAAGTAGCTAGTATTCGTAACTCTAGAGAGTACTCAAATACTAAACCATGATCATTTCTACAAGGGGAAAAGTAACAACATTATGAAAACACCACAGAAGCCACAATGCCCTTTACAAATCACATTAGCCATCCAGGGACTAATAACTCCAGACAGAGCCCTACAAGGGGTCACATGTACAGCTTCATACTCACCTTAGTGTTATCAGAGCTGAGGTCTAGTTGGACTGTATTATCCAGTGTAGTGGCCTGTAGTAAACCATTGTAATTAATTGGGTGCCTTTATGTGATGATACAGTATTAATGTAGTTCTCCATAATGGAGAAAAGTACAAAGACTTCCCACAATAAATCCTGTTAATGTGGACACTTTAGAACATCCAGACACTTAGTTAAGATCCCAAAGTATCCCATAATACATAAACTAAGCTGGACAATTGGAAGTTAGGACATCTTACTAATCAGGACACCTTAGTTATTCTAGCTACACTGATCTACATACACTTCACCTCAAAGTCTTCTTCGTAGTTTCCAGTGAACTTGGCATCTATTATTATATTATACAAGTCACATGATCCCATATAGCTCATAGCAACATACCAGGTGCTGGTACATGTACCACATCTCCATCTGATGTGGTCACTTCATAAGAGTGATGCCCCCACTTTAATCTCTCCTTCATTGGGGCTGTCTTTGCTCTACTTTGAGTGTCATTGTTATCATGGTCACCAACTAACCTGTCACTGCCTGAACACACAGAGAGGTAGCCATGGTTACAATAATAAACACTAGTATACCAGCAGTTTTAGTGTTCCGGTTTGTGGCCTTCCTAGAGTGTCGTCGAACTGGTAGTTGTAAGCTAGCATTTGCTCCATTAAGGTATAGGGAAAACCCCTGTTCCCTTTGTTCTAATAGTTTCTGTTCATTGTTCTTGTTTTGTAGCTTCTTCATTATCCTTAATAGATATATCATATTAACTGGCTGTCAAGCCTCACAATGTGAACACATACTAAATCAACACTGACCTATGTCAAATGTTATCCTTACCTGTTCCTTTCCTGAAGCATTAGTAGGTATTCGCTGTGGCTACTTCCCTAGGTGGTCACATACTATCAGCAGCAGGTATGACTAATAAGCGCACCTTCTTTGCGCTGTTAGATGTTGTCATGATGTCCTTATCCTTATCGTTTTAGCATGTAAACAATTCTCCCAATTAAAGCCTCCCATGAAGACTACAGCCAAGCTATACCAGGTCGTAGTATAGTACTCCACAATACTTACTCGTTACGTTATAACTGATGCGTGGTGGAACGATGAGGTAAAGTCGTTCCTTGCCCAGTGCTTGCTGCCGTTATATTTCACCTCGTCTTTATAGTTGAAGTGCGCATTTAATAGAAAAGGAGCGACCAGACGATGTACGAGTCAGATTATGAGGAGCAGCAGGAAGTGAATTGTGAGTATTACACGTTGCTTAATGTCAGCAAAGACGCCAGCAGTGATGAAGTCAAGTCCGCCTATCGTCGCCTCTGCATACTGTACCATCCAGACAAGTACCCAGACAAGGAGAAGAAACAAGTAGCAGAGAAGCTCTTCTCCAAGCTGAAGGAAGCTTATGAAGTGTTGATAGACCCTAGGAGACGCGCCATTTATGACAAGCGTGGAAAGGAAGGTTTAGAGAATGACCTCCAGTTAGCTGAGCGTATAACTGTACCTGTTGAATTAATGGATGAATATGAGAAATTCCACAAGTGGTGGGAAGATCGTATCTTTATACAGAAATCAAATCCAACCGGCTACTTCAAGATGTCCCTTGATGCTACAGAATTTCTCAGTGATGACGAAGAGTCTGGTATAATGTTGGAGAAGATCACCTTTAGTCAATCAGTAGATGCTCAGTTTTCTACCAGTACTACTGGTACAGTAATGGCTGCAGGAGCTGTAAGTCCAATGTCTGTGTTTGGAGGATTACAGTTTGCAATGAGACATATTCTGTCCAGCCGTAGTTGGGTGAGTGCAGCTTTCATGGCAGCCACTCAACCATCACTAAGGGGAGAGTTTTATCATGCCCTTAGTAACCATGTTTATATACAAGGTCATGCCCAGATAATATTGGGTCCCTACGGAGCATTGCTAACCACTGGTGTGTCACTAACACATCGTATTAGCCCCACTACACTTGGTGAAATATCAGTTAAGGATATAAATATGTCAGCAGTAAAGGCCAAACTGATTCATGAATTCTCACCGAAGTTAAAGGCTATGTTGGTAGTTCAGACTGGCTTCACTGAGTCTTACACAAAGCTACAGTTAACTTATCATCCAGTACCTCAGTATCAGCTAACTGGTAGTGTTAAGATGGCTACAGATGGCACATGGCTATGTTATGGGGTTGATCACGAGGTAGCCGAGATGACATCAATTGGGGCTCACGTGGAAGTGTTGACTACAGGGGGCGTGTCTCTGAGATTGAGGCTCCAACGTACTACCCAGTCATATACTGTACAAGTTGCTCTGTCAGACTCAACCGAGTTGGCTACTATACTGTATGCTACCATTATTCCACTGGGGTTGTTTGCTTGTGTTAAGGCTCTGGCACTCACCCCCTACCTGAGACGAAGGAGAGAGAGAGAAGTGAAGTCACGAAGAGAAGTGATGACCAAGGAAATGGCTGAAAAGAAGAGAGAAGCAGAACAAGCTATTGACTTAATGAGTGCTAGTTTACAGAGAGTGTTAAGTGTTGAACAAGCTCGTCATGGACTAATCCTTATTGAAGCACACTATGGCAAACTGTTTGTATCTGGAGAATTGGTATCAACAGATAGTCATAAAGTGATTGATGTACGTGTACCACTGCAAGTTATGGTGAAAGACTCGAAGTTAGAATTACCTGCTACAACTAAGGCTACAATCACAGGATTCTATGATCCATGTTGGGGAGAAAAGAAGCATCTTCGAGTGGTGTACCAGTTTAGAGGAGCCCTACATGAAGTAACCGTTGAGAACATGGAAGAGTTAGTTATTCCTAGAAAATCTCATTTGGTGCAGAGATAGAATGTAAATTGATAATGTTAGCGCGTTCAATTATTATTATTGTTTTAAACGGAAGAAGTCACACGTGTGGGGAAGCCCCGGTGGGAAGGCACGTGCGAAGTACATCAACAACAGCGGAAGCGACACGTTGTTTTATTTACTCGCTCGCGGTCACTGATTCGCCAGTTCTAGCCATGGACTCGGCACTTGCAAGACTGGAAGGACGCGACTTCGAGTATTTGATGAAGAAGAAGCGCATCACGATAGGTCGCAGTAGCGGGGTCGATATCAACATGGGGCCATCGCGATTCATCTCTAGAAAACATTTAGACGTGCTCATGGACAGTGGAATGTTTTATCTCGTGTGCAGGGGTAAAAATGGAATATTTGTTGATGATATATTTCAAGGCAGAGAGGCTAAGCGGACACAGTTACCATTATCGTAAGTAGATTATTGTTATTGATTGTCATATGGCTTCTAGTGTAATGAATGGGTCACGTGTTATATCTTATAGCTGTGTGATAAGGTTCCCCTCTACTCAAATCAAGTTAGCCTTTACGTCATTGGTAGAAACACCAGCCACACCTTCTCCAGTTATGACCCCTCCTCCAATGTTCCCGCTGAAGCTAGATTCCCTCCGGTCGCCATTTGTGTCACCATTTGTGTCACCAGCACCCTCCCCTACGGGTACAATAAGGTATCGTTGAGTAATTTAATGCTTTGTGTGATCATGTAATCTCCTACAGTGCAGTGAACTCTTGTCCGGCTAGCCCTAGTGGGCGTGCCCCCAGTTTTGACATGATGGTGAGATATGCAAGTAGCTTGTTATCCAACCAAGCCACCCACCCAGTGGCCATTACTGAAGAGGATGAAATTGATAGTCACCCTGCCATGTTGTGTAAGAGTGAGGAATCACATGACCTGGAGGAGCCACATGAGGCGGTGACAGCCACAGGATCACACAATGACAACAGGGAACAAGATGAAACCATAGAAGAGAAGGAATCAGATGATGAAGGTAAAAGTATAATATCAAGTAGTAACTCATTCACAGACCACTAGTAACACAGTAACTATCACCCAACAGTTAATTTAGTGTAGTGGAAATGGTCACAGCCATCACAAGTTATTTTAAGCTCTGGTACTGGTTAGGTACGGTGCAGTAAGTAACATGATTGTTGTTCTAATAGTGGATGGAGGAGCTGATAAGAAGCCACCATACTCTTATGCTCAATTGATTGTACAGGCTCTACTATCTGCCACGGACCACAAGCAGACACTGAGTGGGATTTACGAGTTTATCAGTCAGAATTACCCATTCTATAAGATTGGAGACAAAGGATGGAAGGTAATGTCTGGGGGTATATAGTGATTTTGTACTGTGTTTCCGTTGTTGGATTATTAGCCGTGAGAGAGAGTGTTACTTTTTGTAGATTTAGCAAATCAAATAATAGGCTTGATATGTCTGCAGGATGATCCTCAAATTTCAGTTGGTTCAAAAACTGTTTAATATGCCAACCTCATAGATCAGTAATGAACACATTCTGTATAGCTGGTTTTTGTCATGAGGAACTTATTCTCTCGTTAAGTATTAATTTGCAAAAATTTGATCTGCTACAATAAAAACACCATTACTATTATCACTACATGGTATAGATCTATTTACATTCTCCGCACATATCTTGCATTGTAAGAGAATAACAAATAGTTGTGATATTTATTTTCATGATAACACTGTGTTCGTGAAAATTGTTTTACCTGCAACATATAGCACTCACACACAAACACCAACTATATGGTATATGTAATAGTTGTAACAAGGGCATGAGGGTTTTGCCTGATACGTATGCCCGACTGCCGGAGGGCCACAGGCCTGAGGGCATACATATCAGCCCAAATACCCCGTGTTACAGCTAATATGTAACACTTATTAGGCTGATAGCCTGTACAGGGTGATCAATCACCCAAGCCAATACGAGTGCAGCCACTGGATGTATTATATATGCATACCTAAAATTTCGATTGTGGGTCAGCAGCTAGTATGTTCTGGTTACGTTTGGACATGACGAACGGACATATCCTAGAGATATCACGGAGAATTTCGGTTATGCAAGTTTTAATCAGTGCTATTGAATTGTTTATGGAAAAGTATGGGGCTTCATGATGGGGTGTGTCTATTCGAAAATGTGTGGAAACGATTGATGAATAAGCTATAGGACTAGTTTTCACCTTTCCCAATGTTTTTCAACTTGTAGGATGGCGAAGATAACAAAACGCTCTCCATCTGAGTGGTTTTCATGGCGAAATCCAAGTCGTGCATCCTAATCATGTGAGTATTAATCGATCCCCGCAATCAATTTTGGCCTGCAATGTTTGTATAATCAATGCCCAGTTGTAGCCCAGGCGGCTTTTTTAATCTGAGGTGTGAAACTGTTACATGATCAGCATATAACATACAGCCTGTTTACACTACAGGTTGCTATGGATGAGATCGCTTCAGTTCGATTTTTAGTGCCGTTTATACTACGAAGTCAAACCCACTCCAATCGCCAAAAAAACTTAAACCCACAATCATAATTTTCATCAAAGTAGAGATTGTTGATGGAGTTAAAGGATTTGTGTGCTCTGTTATCGTAAGGTTAGTAGGCACGATAAAGTTTTCAGTGTTGGAGACAGCCTCTCAATTCTATGGAGTTGGTTAACTGTTTATTCGCACGCGTACCTTAAAATAGCAAAATAAAAATAATTTAATATAATGGCTTTCAAAAATCTAGCAATGCTGATTAATAGTCTTGTTGAAAGCACCACAATGGCATTTTGTACTGGCCAAGCAAATGTGGTAACTGAGTCCTTTTGTTGTTCTTGAGGCTGTCCTTCCGTATCGTCCCCTAAATACTTCGCTGTTGCTTCATTTCGTCTTTTCAGTCACAATTTTAGCTGTAGTTCTCTGTATCTTTATCCTGTTTATTAGAGCCAAATCGAACTGTAGGTTCACAACTGTTTATACTGGGTGAGTAGAGCAAACTAGTTCGAACCAGACCCACATCCCTAGCAGGTCCATTTTAGAGCGGTTCAATATGGTTCAGTTCGATACGGTACACGTTTACACTGACTTGGAAATCGCTCTGATTCAAGTTAGTTCAAACTAGATGGCTAGTGGGCTGATAGTCAACTGTGCAGTGATCTGTAGCACATATCATTACAATATCAAGACATTGCAGCTGTACCATATGTGATGTATGTGTAGTGATGTTTTGGTTGTGCAAAAATGAAGGTCTGCAGTTTAATGGTGTAGCTGAATTGTTTACCAGTTTCTAACGGTGTGATGGAATAATAGCTGAGCAATTTATTAGTCTGTTAGGGCAATTGCTGTATATCATGTATTGTAAAGTAGCAACTACGGCTGTTAGCTACAGATACACTTTTCCCTTCACTTCGGGTGATCATAATCCTTGCTTGTTTATTAACTATGGAGGCAATGTGTTGTTCCTCCTTTACCAACCTCCTTTAGTGGCATTCTGGTTGTAGGTGTCATGGTAACAGATGCCATTTTCTCTCCCTACAGAACTCAATACGCCACAACCTGTCACTCAACCAATACTTTATGAAGGCTCCACGACAACCAATGGCTGGCAAGGGTGGCTACTGGTCGATGCATCCTGACTTTGAAGAGAAGCTGGTAGCTCAGGCTTACACTAAGAGGAAGAAGAAGGGTATACCTGTCTTCCCTGCCAACAGCCTCATCTCTAAGTGAGTTAGTTGGTTGAGGTGAACTACTTGTTATTGTTAGCAATAAAATGATCTCCTCTAACACTTTGGGACTAGTGGCCCAAGAGTGTATGGAGCTGGAGCTGGAGCTTTGCCTTATTATTTTTTGTCTGTTTGTTTTTGAATTGTGTCCTTAATTTTGGAGAACTTTTTAATATCAATATCATCAACTGGTACCAAATAACAAGTAAATTATAACCATTGATCGAAAACATTTTTGATGTTACTGGCTTATTAAAAAACCCTCTCACCGCTGAATTTGTAAAAGCTCCACTTCTAACTGCAGTACGTAGTACTGCATAGTAGGGATCATGAAGGTTTGGGGTACATACAATGCTTTATATACTTACGTGGTGTTCTCCTTTGTCTTTGCTGATAGCACAAGGTAACAATTCGCGGTAGTGCCACATGATGGCTCCCCTAGCTATGTTTGACAGGAATTGTTTGAGTTTTCCTTTGTGACTGGATTGATTGCAGAGGTCCTTGTTCTTCGTTTGTAATGCAGTGTAACGGGCTGAACATAGTTGAAAAGCATTCAAACAAAAAACAATAAGCCTGATGCTATTCTTTCTGTTCTAATGCAGTATGCACGGTTCACCAGTCATAATAACGTTACAGGAAAAAGTAAACAAACAAGTACGTATAAGGAAAAATTAAGAATTTTTCCTTATGCTTTTATAAAACTATGTGTCACATTACTTGCTATATATAACAAAGAATACAATTTTTGAGCTGTTGTTTGTACAAAAGTAACCACCAAACCATTATGTACAAAATCGGCCTAGGCCTTACAGCTTAGACAATACAGTAACAAAACATCTGGGGCTTGGACCACCAGTGTGTCTAGCAACATTGTTAACCTGTTGATAGATGAAGCAATTATCTCCAAGTATGGTTTTCAGAACCAGTGCACCTGTGCATATCAGACCACTGGTTTGAGACATGCTAAAGTAATAATCTGTCTACTTACTGTTTCTCTTCATTAGTAGTGCCATTATCACTTGGAAGAAACATCTACAATACTTATTGATCACCTTGTGATGATGTCATCTGTAATGATGTCATCTTACCCACAATAGTGCATGAGGGACTGGTTATCCATATAAGGGTGTGGATAAGTGCAGGGGCTGACACTAATACTCAACGAGTACTTGTTTAGGATTTTGGTACTCACATAATAAAATTAGCCTTTCCATAATGATGTCATAATGATGTCAGAGCAAAAAATGACAACCTCTATTTGGGGGACTCTAATGTTTTCAAGTACAGGTGATATTGGGCGACAAATGAAGATCGATTGTTTGTGTGATTCAGGAAGAAGATATCGAGCTAAAACTAACAGGTATGGGTATAACGCAGTGGAATAAAATCATTTACGTGGGTTTTGAAAATTTCAGCTGGTTTTGAAGGTTGAGTAGAAATAACATTCCTTAATATATGTTGTAACGATACCTGGTAACTTGGATTCAATATCATCCTTTATTTACAACTAAATGGTTCATGAAAAACTTGTCGTCATAGGATGCAATACTCAAAAATATAAGAGTACCCCAAATAATAGAAAACTGATGTGATGTCATTATGGAAAAGGCTTATTGGTACTTGAGTACTCGTTAAGATCACATGACCCAGCTCACATGGTGTATTTGTCATCAGGGAGTGAAAGGCTGTAGAGTTTGATTGGCATAATTTATTGTCAGGGACACTAACATCAGTACTTTAATACTGTGTATGTATCATTGCTGTTACTTTAAACTTAGTACAAAACATGTCAAATGGGTATGACTACATGCTACTAGTATTTGTGAGTACTCGATCATTAACTCTAGAGAGTACCCAAATACTACAATACTATGATTGTTTCAGCCCTAATTAAAACATATGATAAAAGGTACAGATCACTGACATAGTGATGCTACAGACATTTGTATAGTCAATTCTACCATATGGCTGTTATGGTGGGTGGTGAGTGGGAATTATTCATGACAATAATCAAGTCTTTATTATTGGGGTTGGCTAGTAGGTGACTCCTGGTAGGGGTCCATTAGTAGTTCCATTGCTATAGGTGGCTGGTTTCCTTATAAGCAATCTGGTCGCACTTGTGTACCGCTCTGTATGATCATGATTATCTAACCTCTTCTCTGCTTTGTTGTTTCCCTCTCGTTTCATACAAGCTAGTCATCACATGATCTACACATGATGGCTGACCCCATCCACTATTAGGTAGGGTTTGGTGAAAGTTTTGGACCCTATGCCATTTTTCTTTTCTGACCAATCAGACACTCCAATTCAGCTACAACACAATTTAATAGGCTAGAACGTTGAAGATGGTTGACTGAACCATAGATGCACATGCACAGGAGGGCTCAAAAATGTAGTGCTTAATTTCAAGAGCACAGCAATTCCTCCATACCCAGCACCTGTACATGTGGTGACCATGTTCTTGATGCACTGCTCAACAATCTGTCACAATGCTGTGACTCACATTGTACCTTCTCTCCCATTACTGGCTCTCATATTGACCATATTACTGGCTCTCATATTGATCATGTACATGGTGGCCACTATCATTTGTTAGCTACATTATCCAGACGCTTAGTTAAGGTCCCTTAGTACATAAACTGACCTGGACACTTCACAAATTAATAATGTCCCTAATTGGTTCAGCGATTATATCATATGATGTGAGACTTTTGTTCTAATAGGAGCGCACCATCCTCACCAACCCACCATTCATCCATGGGATCACATGACTACCATTTAGGAAGGGACTCTCCCCAGCCACACCCCTCACGCTCCATGGTGATGTTACCAAGTACTTACTCATTGCCGTCTAGTCCTTCAAGGAATCATCGTCCATTAAAGTTTACTCATCTCACACTGGGCTCCTCCACTGGTAGTCTACAGAGAGTTGATGATGATCCTCCTCCGAGTAAGAAACTCTGTTTAGAGCCCACCAGTGATGATGTCAGTACTGCTGCTCACTGTCGACCTGCCAAATTATTTGGCACTTCATCAACTGCTTTGTTGACTGCAATGCATCGCTCCATGGCAACCAGAGAAACCCCTACAATGCCAAATATTAACTTAGGTAGTAAAGTGAAGGATATGCCACAACAACCCGTTGCTATTGGCAACAATGGCTCATACAAACCAGCTGTACAAATGGTGCCAATTTCCATTGTCAGTAACAACCAATGTCCGGTATTTGTGAACATTCCGTTTAGCCAATCACAACAGGCCATGTCAGCCTTGCCAGCTCAAACCTTCATCCCTATGGCAGCCATTCCACAGGATAATGGATCACATGATCCAGCTAAAGACTCATGTGATGATGTAACGACATCACCAGCTGGATCACCTGATCCTCCAGTAAGATCACCTGATCCTGGATCACCTGATGCCTCAGTGGAATCACCTGATACAGCAGAAGGATCACTTGACACAGGATCACATGATGAAGGAGACAGATCACCAGATGTAGCTAGTTAGATGTTACTATGGTTGCATATTATTAGGAGTCAATTTCTGTCACAATTTCACATGATAAATCCCTCATTATTGCTAATTAATGATTCTGTGTAGAGAGTGCAGAGGTCCAACATGTTGGAGTAATGGGTTACAACCAATCATGCACAAATTTTGTACCTTTTAAAATATTAGGAATCTTAACTTAGTGTTGGACACTCAAGGTGTCATTATGTTCACAGTAACTTCACAAAGCAACATGTCCTCTTCCAGTTATGTAAGGGATAGTCCCTCTCATAAAAGAGGGACTATCCGTTAACGTTGGCATGGTTTATCTAGGAGGTCTGGGGACTACTGAGTAGGGCTGGGGGATAGTATGAACATATCGGGATAGTATCACTATCGCCTATCGTTAGAAAAATTACTATTGGACAGTAATTAGTATGTAAAAATATGTAGATATTACTGCAAAATGCCTTTTAAAATAATATTTGGGAGTAAAAATTAGTCTAAAAGGGTTGCTTGTCTCTTAGTGAAAACATATCCATAAGTAACATACCTACTTGCATATCTCTTTGAAGGTGATAAGTAGAAAATAGGTGAATTTTCACTATCGTTGTGCTTTCATCTATCGTGAACAGTGTCTTACTATCGTTCGGAAATTGAAAAATCCACTATCGCCCAGCCCTACTACTGAGGTTTAATTTTGACTGGACTTTGTTGAGCCAGTCTACCACTGTCAGTGAAATCTTTATTTTCTAGCTGGTACTATATATCTGTTGTGAAGGGCAGCAAGGGGTAACATTCAGAGGCTGTAAGTTGTATAATACTATTAGACTAAACTGATGATAACTGAAACTGCAATGCTGCTTCACAAAATTCTCATCAGGAAAGGGTAGTTTTTATTGTTGGGGATTTCTGGTTCATACTTTTTGTCATTTATAAAGAACTTATTTATGTACAACTTTATGTGCAAATACAAGTATACAGAAGGGATATAAGTTACAGGTTTAATGAGGGATATAAGTTACAGGTTTAATGAGGGATATAAGTTACAGGTTTAATGAGGTAAATGTAGAACTTGGATCAAGTGAGGATGCAGCCTGCCAGAAGTTGGTAGCTGTTAATTTATTGTTTTAGTTGCAAAAGGAAGTGTTTTAACCCAACATCAAGTTTGTAACTACAGCTGGCCTACTGTATAGAATAGCTGATGTTGTCATATGGTTCATGGTGTAAGCAATGGTAGATGATTGGTACAATGACAGGTCAAGATGAAAAGGTATTCAATTCAGCATACACAATGATATTTGTTTCCTAATCCAACAAGTGAAAGTGTTACAATGTAATACTCTCAATAGCACCTTGACGTATTATATTGAAATACATCAAGTGATTAGCCAATAGAAGCAGTTTGTCAAGCTTCCTTGACAAAAACCTGTAATACTAATTTGATTGGCTAAAATAATGTGGTGTGTTTCTATTAGAAGTAAATGTCCGACTTGACAACTAGTGTTAACATATAATTATAGTGATGCCCCATGGCATAGCAACAATATGGTTGCTAAGGTAAATGTCATTTTGATACCATAGCAACAGTTGCTAAGTGTGATTGGTCTTTTGCAGTGGTTTTTTGAATTTCTGTTGCCTAGTAACAGTTGCTATGGTTGTCGGATTAATTTACAATAGGATGGATGGCTGTGGTATTCGGGATTAATAGTTCTCGAATTGTAAACAGAAAGGAAATAGTGGGAGGCTTTCACTCCTTCCTGTTTACAATGCTCGCACTATTAATCCCAAATACCACAGCCATCCGTCCTATTACATAATTATACTAATATGCAGTGTTGGGAGTAACGCGTTACATAATATTATTACTTTTGTGGTAACTAAGTAATATAACGAAATACACTATAAAAACAGGTAATATAACTCAAGTTACTTTACTTACTAATGTAACGTGTTACCTAAGTAATATATTTACTGTAACGAGTCTAATATTATTACAAGTAACGAAGTTACTAATCTCGTTAGTTATCCTCTGAGTAATGCCTAGCCACAAAAAAGTAATGAAGCCTACTGAATAAAGCTTATTCACCAGCTTCTTACTTATAACCAAGATTTGTACATTGTCCAACAACGTAATCATGTCACGTGATAAAGTGGTAGTTTCACATGTGACAGTTTAAGGCTGTGGACACAAAGTAATATAATATTATTATAGTATCTTTATTTTATGGGTAATGTAACTAAATAGTTCAGTTGCAAGTAATATGTAACTAGTTACTTTTACAAAGTAACTTGCCCATCACTGCTAATATGTAGTTTAGAAGAGCTGTAATTGATGAATGTATGGTTGACTGTTCTATTAGAGCATTTCAATTTTAACAGCTTTACTTCTGAAATACAATTAAAATTTTTACCCTCTCTTGTAGGAGATTAATTAGGTCTTCCCTTCTTGTCTTTTCATTGTCCATGAGTGTGCTTCGATTGCACCTAAACTGTATATCTTCCACTAGCTCACAGTGAGGGGGTGTTTCACCCATGGACCCCACTAAATCTGCCCTTGAATTACCAAAGAGGTTGATCCAGTGGCTTTGTGTTCTGTATGCAGTGACTGCTCTATTAGAATTTAAAACTGGTACCTGGCAGATTTCATATTATTCATCGTGTACACCTGTACATTTATCATAAAGACTGATCCAAGACTGCAAAGTGACTACCCTGTGTGTCAGTGCAAGAACAATGATAGAGAAGTCTGCAACACTACATACACTAACTATAGAGCGTAGGCTCTAATATCTATGCACGAACATTATAGGAGGGTGCCATGGGGATACAGGAATTGGCAAGGAAAGGGTTCACACACACGCCAGTGAATAGTTTCCCAATAAGACAATGAGTGGAGTCCTTAAAGTCTAGCAGAGTAGTCCAGAACACAAAATGACTAACACATGACTGCATTGGAAGATCAAGCATGCTTAGAAGTGATTTGATCTCAGGGAATTGACAACTTAATAGCTCTTGAGCAGCTCTACAACATGCTGCTGTGTACTAATTATAATTTATATTTCATAAAATATACAACTGATGATAAAAACAATAAATAATTTACAATGTCACATCACTATGTGATCATGACATCATCATCACTGACATCATCAATGACATCATCATCATCAAGGTCTTCCTCATTGATCAAGGCCAATACTTGCTCATAATACCTATTGGGTCATTAGATCAACAAAGGGATCACATGATCTCATATCAACCTCTTTGTCCTGCTGTGACACCTCCGTCTTATTATGACAATGGTTACTATGATAACTACAAGCATCCCTAGAACTCCTCCCCCACATACTAATATGATCAAATTAATGCCACTATCATGTTTGTCTCTGCCTGGGGGTGTGTTGTACGCTGTAACCAGAGTATGATTGATACATAGAGAAGTCGTAAGCCAAGGATAGAAAACTTTTATTATGTACACTTACAGTTTGGTAAAGTGTGTCAAGCTCATGGATTGGTGTGGGTAAGGAATAAATCTTGTCCTGGCAGTGATAGTTAAATGAACATTACCAGAAAGTGCCTATCAACTGTCAGTGGTTTGTAATTTGATAAGGTCTCAACAATACATGTGATAGTTTTCTATCCTGGCCCTTGACTGATAAGTGACTGGATGAACACACTATACACAGTCAATGACATACTCATTACACAGACGGATAGACTCACTATTATTACACATAGCTGTACAGTGTGATAAATTATTGAAGACTGCAGCAGTCTCATTGGGTATATAGCAGTCACTAGGCAACAATTGGCATGTTTTGTTGTAGTAATACTGTGGTGGGTGTGTCCTTATGATGTCATCACATACTAATGGGTATGGCTCCTCACACACTACACAAGACAAACCATTGATCATGTGATACACAAGAGGTGTGTGTTCTATTAGAGTGATTGAATTTATATGGAAACAGTTCCCACCCAATCTTTAAAGAGCAATCCAAGAGCATTGCATTCTGGGTCATGTGAGCCATCTAATTTAACTAAACTCTCGGTTATCCGAACCCTTTTGTTAGAGCTGTACTGATATGGGTTTTTGGCATGTACCGATATCCGATATGAATACCACCAAAAGAAGCCGATAACCGATAGTCAATCCGATATTTGCATTACAAACAAAAGTCATAGATAATCTATGCATTTACCTACTCTACAACAACATGTGGATATATTCATTGCTCACTCTATGCCTGTGGTGATAGTGGCTTGGGTTTCTATTGTGCAATCCAGACAATTCAGCACCCACAAACATTTTATGCATACTCCCATGAAGCCTTAAACGGATATTTCTGCATTACTCCGCATTTTATTGGCTTCTGTGAACTCTGGTACAGTAGGTTTCCTTGGCTATCCTGTGACTGTTGTTTTATATTACAAAGGTACTATATAACTGCTTCATTTAAGCATAGATAATAGAGTACTTAAAAGGGATAGGAAACGCAATAACGTGACATCACAAAATACGTACATTTCTTTTGGAATTCCGTGTATTACATCACGAACATACTCGTTACGCTTGCTGCGCTTGTATCAAAGAGAAACAAATTGTTGTAACGACAGGATTTTGCAACCAACAACTGTGAAAACTTCGCTACAATGAATTCAAGTAAGTAATCGAGGGGACTAGGATGGTACCAACCCTCAAGGAAGTTGTGCGCAAGATTGAAAGTGAAAAAAAACGGCCCAAAAATTACTTTAAACCACTTTACTTTCTTCGTAAATATATTCTATCCTTTTAACTGTGATAAACCTATTCCTTACCATTTAACAGAGAGAACCAGAGGAAGTATCAGAGCAAAACAGGAACTGTTGCTTGAAGAAACGACTAAGTATCTTCAATTTTTTACCAAAAGTTTAAACCACCTTGCAGTACAACGCAACAGTAAAAGAGTGTGTTTGTGACACGTCTAGCTTACCACAAGATTCGAAAGTGGAACCGGCTATAAAAGAAGTGGTATGGACGAGGCATGAAGGTACTATGAGCGAAAGTATGACAGCGTGTAACAATCACGGTTAATGCGATACGCTTTGTTACAAAATCTATGGTCTGAATTCTCTCGCCAAAATCTCTCACAAAGGCCTAAATACTTGCTGTAGTCTGTTGGATTACTATTTATGCTGCTTAGAACACTAATTCTCATGCTTGAGCACAAAACTGTCTTGTCTTTTCAAGTCACGCGTAACGGAAATCAAACCGGAAATAGCTTGCGTTTCCTATCCCTTTACTCTATTATCTATGATTTAAGACTGATAAGCTTTACTTTCCAGCAACAAAGATTAGAATCGCGTATATTTGTATGGCTTCTCGTAGCATTTGCTGTACAGTGAACAATAAGCCACTGGCACTAAACAGCTACATGGATAACGTAGAAAACCAATATATAATCCGTTTATGTACAAACTATTGCTGCTGTATAAATATCGGTAGCGATATCAATCCTCCTACTGTTCTGTACCGATACCGATATCGGTAAAAAATGCCATATCGGTGGCCGATATTTTGGCTGATCCGATTATCGGTACAGCTCTACCTTTTGTTCTCAGGCAATGAGCTCTGTTGAAATACTCTAATAGAACGTACTCCTATACACTAAAATACTCTAATAGAACAGTCATTTCCAATTTCGGATAAACGAGGGTACGGATAACTGAGGGTCTATTGTATCTAGTTAGTAAAACATAATCCCCCCCCCCCCCCCCCCCCCCTCACTGCTATTTTGAGTATTGGAGGATGAGAAAGACTGTGCTAATGATAAGTTCTGATAACAAAACTCATTTTCACAATAAACAATATTATCTTAATAATGAAATATTAGCACAGAGTACTATGATACAAGAACAGTTTTGAGTAAAGGGCTAGCTAGTATCTCTTGGAAAAAATAGCATTACCACAGCTAATAGTGACCTTATACTAATAAGTACCATCTGCCTGCTTTTAATATAAAATAGTCTACGGAGATTTACTATTATCTTGAGATATTGATAATACATCTTTATCACAATAATTACACAGGTATCACAATAATGACACAGGTATCACGATAATCTCGTCATTATTATCACACAGTCCCCATAGAAACTACTAATAATACTTGTGTGGCCTGAACTAAATTTTCTGCTAACTAATTGACTCATGTCTCCAGCCAAGCATAATTCGACCATGTGGGCTTGACCAACCACAGCAGTTAGTATCATCAAGAGTTCATAATATTATTATGAACTCTTGGTATCATGGATCTACCTTTTGTATCTCCACCCACTGCATAAGTGTTTATTAGTGGTATAAACTCACAGCATGGCTTCATAGCTTTATTTCTTTGTAGGAGTGATTGTAGAGACGCTTGTCATACTGTTCTTGTTCGTAATACTGTACAATGGGTGGAACATATCTGCAACTAGTGGCATGGTTTCAGAGTTTCCACAGAAACCCTCTTTGAAAAATTACTTCACAACAATGCAAGATTTTAATCTCTACTCAAATGTGCTGTAGCTGCAGATGACCACCCTCGTCTCATTGATTTTTTTTCTAGGGATGAAACAAATATCAAATTTTAAGAATCCTGAAATAAACAAATGATTCTCCGCATAACTAGATGCTCAAAAGGGACTTTGATTACTACTACAACTTTGAATGTTAAATTATAAGAAATCCTTTACAACAGTTTTCAATGTCTGAAAATTCATTGCAACTATCACAACTAATATAATAGGCAATAGAACACTTATTTGTCTTCAAAAATATGATGAATTACAGTTTTAAAATGACCAGCTTTCAGAAAAAAAGCTTTTCAAGATTAAATGTGTATTTGCCTGATTATCAAATATTTCATGAATAACAAATATTTCTTTACAAACAAATACCAATTATTTGTACTAGCTATTTGTCTTAGCCTTATTTTTCTGTGATCCCTACTCATTGTAACTGTGATCCCTACTCATTGTAACTGTGATCCCTACTCATTGTACTCAAATGTAAAATTCTTCTTTATGCTTGTAAGTGTATATATCTGAGTACAATCAGGACACCTCACTAATAAGGACACCTCACTAATAAGAACACCTTGATAATCAGGACACTTGTCCATGGTCCCATTTGTATTAGTGTACACACATTTAGACCCCTGAAATCAGGACACCTTGATAATCAGGACACTTGTCCAGGGATTTTTTTAGGGGGGGGGGGGGGGGGGATTTTGCCCCTCTGAAAATGATTTCCCCCCGAACTATGCTTCAACTGGTTCAATGATAAAATTAAATTTAAGAATGATAAATTTTAAGTTCTGCCCCCCCCCTCAAATTTTGAAAAGCTCGAATTGCCCCTCCTGAATTTTCTAGAAAAATCCCTGCATCCACGATCTCATTTGTACACCACTGAAATCAGGACACCTCATAATGACACACAGGACATTCAACAAGAGGTACACACTATCCTATTACACATGATCTCACATGGTAGGGGTAAGGCAAGATGGTCTGTTTTGGTGTCTAGTTCTTACCAGGAGCTACACATTATGCTATAATTATGTAAAACCGTAAAACTCCGTATACTAACGCTACTCACAATCGTATAAATGATCGTCACCTTTACAATTCATAAAACACGCCATACCTAGACAACATGTGTAACGAAATAGTCACCATATAATATATCAACTCACAGATCACGAGTAGTAAACTTAACACCTCTGTCATAATTGTTCATCGCGTCATGACGCGATATGCTGATTAAGACATTACCATAGATATACTGATTGGAATCGTCTCACGTGAGCCTATTAACTTCAATAGTACAAACGGACAAGTTATAATAATCGGAACCGGAATCAGGAATGGAATGGAACGACTAAACCAGGTCAAGAAGAAACCAAAGCTGAACCCGACCCGGGCTCGACCCGACCCTAACCCCAACCTAAGGTTTGCATAATTCTGTATGAAGTTAGATTTTTGGTGAGTTCGAGGCGAGCTAGGGTTGGCCCGGCTTCGCTCGCTCCAACCCTAGCACGCCTCGAGCTCACCAAAAACTTACCTTCATGTTTGATAGTGGAGTTATCAGAGTGACCATTCCGTTCCATTCCTGATTCCGGTGTTAGGTGCAATCTGTGAATTTGCGCAGTTTATAAATTGCGCTGCGCATTTTGTGAATTCATAAAATGCGCAACAATTTATAAATTGCGCAGGTCAGGCAGGTGTCGTACTGACATATGACAAGGGGCAACGCGAGATGCGACACATTACAGTTGTATCCGTTGCCGACCTACTGTCGTTCCAAGTGTTAGATCACGAGATTTCCTCGTGGCAGTGTATGCGAGGTGTCCCTTAGTCTCACGGCGCCCGACCCTAAAAAGAGGGTCGGGCGCCGCGAGACTAGCGAGGTGTGAGTTTCGAATCACCATGAGTTTAGAGATACGTCGGAAAGAGGGTCACGCCGGTACAGAGAGCTTCTGTAGAGGAAAATATCTTGATCCCAATCACACCTCCAAAAGCAAAACAGTAACTTAATGCACTTGTCAATTTCATGCCCCCCCCGGGAATACAGGGGATTGACAAATCGTGGTGTCAAATTCCCCACTACTGGGGCAAAATCGGCTGTCAAATCCCCCACTTGTCCCCACCCCCCTAGTAGGGGATTTGACAACACCTCAAGGATGACTAAGTGCATATTTCATGCATGCAATTGTGATATACATGCAATTTTAATATTTAGAAATGCAACAAATTGGTCAGTGAATTGGACAACTGTCAATTGCCCCAGGGGTGGGGACAAGAAGCAATGTCAAATCCCCACTTGAGGTGGGGCATGAAATTGACAAGTGCATAATGGAGGAGTCTGAAGGTGCATGCAGAAGATAACAGACGTTTTGAATGGAGCAGAAAGAAGTAATATTTCTAATTAGCCTTTCCATTGCTCAGTGAAACAAAGAAGCTGGTTTGTTTTGTTAAACTACCCAGAGCTCATGCATTGAAGTTCAGGAAGATGTTCTATATTTGCCTGCCAAGCAAAGGGTAAGAAACTAAACCTGCTTTCAATTGTTTGTGCCTGCCCTTCACAAAATTCTGTAATTAGCTACAGAATGAGAATGACAAAACTCACCATTGTTTAGTTGCAACAGTTGAGACTTGAGAGTAGAGTGTGTGGATTCAACTGAAAATGGACATGTAGACTACAAGAAAGTACTTGCAGAGGTATGGAAGTGAATTATGTACAGTATGCTATCATATTCTCAAGTATCACAAAAATTTATTACCACTAGTCATAAGACCTGGACATTGTGGAGATGGGTGGTTAATATTTTTTTTTGTTTGTTTTAGCTAATAATGTTTTTTTATACAGCAATATTATAATACTGAACAAGTAGTCCAGTTCCCAAGTTTGTAATAATGCCAAACTGTAGTGAAGGACGAGTCAGGCTTGATATTTTGCAAGAGACCAATCCTTTGTGATCCCCATAGACATAGCAACCAGCTATCAATCTATGGAGCCCACCTATCAATTTTCTGATGTATTAGTTTGGAAAAAGATTGATAGAACAGTCATTTGTTCTAATAGAGCAGTCAGTAAGTGATCTTAGAAGAAATCTGTAGGGGCATGCCTCCAGACCCCCTAGCTAGTAAGACCATGTGTGTATTTTCACATGTACAGTACTTAGCTTTACAACCACCTGGAACAGACCCCCTGATTTCTTCACTGTTCAACGTTGCTTAGTATCTTAATTTGGCATACCGCAGTACTTATAATGTGAACATCATGGACCTACTTGAGTCTTCTTTTATGTATCTTTGCTGACAGTGGAAGATGTTGATTTGTGGTGGCTAGCTTCACATAATGGCTTCCCTACACGTGTAACAGAAGTTATTTGAATTTTCTGTTACTGTAGTGACTGGAATGGTTCCAAAGGAGCTTCCCATGCAATGCTGTGTAACTGGCTGAACATGGCTGAAAGCAAAGTGTAATTATGGCCTAATTATTGTTGGGGGCACGTTCAGATTAATACATGAAGTTTGGCACCTGTTTTCAGTTAGGGATCATCCATAATTTTCAGTCTTTATGCTATGGGGTGCCGTTTGTACCAAAATTGTACAAAAATGCCTTATTTATAAACTATAACCATACTTTATAAATCAATGCACTACTTTATAAATCAATGCACTACTTTATAAATCATGAACATATACTTTATAAATCATTGACATACTTTATAAACTATAACATTGATTTATATAAATTATACATGTGATTTGTAAACTATAACACTTATTTTTAAAGTATAAACACTGATTTATAAATTAATAATATTATTAATTTATATATCAATGTACTACAGTTTATAAATCATGTGTATAGTTTATAAATCATGTGTATAGTTTATAAATCATGTGTATATAGTTTATAAATCATACACATGATTTATAAATCAATAACATACTTTATGAACCATACATGCATAATTTATAAATCATCATTATGATTTATAAATTGCACATGTCAGATTAATAAATCATAAGTATATTTTACAAATCATCATCACGAGTGACTTAGTTTGGTTATTTTTGTATTTTATAAATCATTGTCGTACTTTATAAATTTAACACATACTTTACTAATCACATGTACAATTTACTTTTGTAAACTAATACTATGATATGTAAATCAATAGTGTAATTTAGTAGCCATATGTTGTTGTTTAGTATCGATAGTTACTTATATGTGTATCAAATGTAAAGCATTTGTGGTATATGATCCAGCACAGGATTCAGCACACTTAGTACAGGCTTTGGCAGCTGTTGTGAGCATTTGTTCTAATGAGAGCAACCCAGCAAAGTGGAGTATGTCACCATTACCAATGCCCCTGCCAGTGGTTCCACCAACTATGCCACTGTTGTCACCAATTATGCTACTGTTGTCACTGGCTGACTTGAGCCCAAATCCTACACCGTGTAAGAGTAGCCAGCAAGAGTGGCATAATTAGTGGAATTACTGGCAGGGGAGTTACCCACAACAATGACAGGGGCATTGGTAATGGTGATACTCCACTTTGCCGGGTTGCTCTCATTAGTGCAAGTGCTCACAACAGCTGCCAAAGCTTGTACTAAGTTTGCTGAATCCTGTGCTGGATCACATGCCACAAATGCTTTCCATTTGATGCACATCTAAGTAATATTATCTACTTTACCAGTTAGGCACTGGAGGGTGTACACAGAAGGCAGAGCCTGTTCGAGGTGTTTACCCATAGCCTAGGAGCCTAAGAGAAAATCTTTGAGCTAAACATCCTAAAGTGAAACGGGACAAATATTGATATGAATTCTAACTATCGATACTAAACAACAACATATGGCTACTAAATTACACTATTGATTTATATATCATAGTATTAGTTTATAAAAGTAAATTGTAGCTACATGTGACTTGTAAAGTATGTGTTAAATTTATAAAGTACGACAATGATTTATAAAATACAACAGTAACCAAACTAAGTTACTCGTGATGATGATTTGTATAATATACTTATGATTTATTAATCTGATATGTGCAATTTATAAATCATAATGATGATTTATAAATTATGCATGTATGGTTCATAAAGTATGTTATTGATTTATAAATCATGTGTATGATTTATAAACTATACACATGATTTATAAACTATACACATGATTTATAAACTGTAGTACATTGATATATAAATTAATATTATAATTTATAAATCAGTGTTTATACTTTACAAATAAGTATTATATAGTTTACAAATCACATGTATAATTTATATAAATCAATGTTATAGTTTATAAAGTATGTCAATGATTTATAAATCAGGTATATGGTTTATAAATCATGCATATAATTTATAAAGTATATGTTCATGATTTATAAAGTAGTGCATTGATTTATAAAGTATGGTTATAGTTTATAAATAAGGCATTTTTTGTACAATTTTGGTACAGACGGCACCCCATATTATGCAAGCGTACAAAGAGTACTCTTTTTTTCTAACCCCCTCCCTCCTTCACAAAACATACTGTATAAATGTTGATACTATGTACAGTACATATACACGATGATTATTCATCATTTTATAAGCGTACACGTGATTTAACCCCCTCCCTCCTAACGTACTCTTTGTACTCTTGCGTAAAGGCAGAAAATAGTGGATGACCCCTTAACTATATTTGACTTTACTCTGTTTGTACAGACTATACCCACTGAGTGAAACTCAACTATCCTTTGTTTAAAATGAAATGTATTGAAATAAGTTAGGCTATGCCACAAAAATTATTATAATTATGCACCTATTAATTGCTTCAGCAAACTCAATTCAATTCAATTATTAAACAGTTCAATATACATCATCACATTCTGTGTATTCATTTGTACCATTAAGTAAACATATACATGTTTGTATCTATATTGTTCTAACCTTCTTGGTGAATAGTTGGATTTCTTGGTGAATCAGTTAATTTCTTTTCATAGTCTGTTGTATATTCCGATGAGTTAAGATGTGTCACATGCATTAACAGAAAATGTTTGTTTATTTAGAATCATTTAATTGGATGACTATTGTCATTCTTGTGGAATGATTAGTTTGGGTGATGATACTACTGACATGGTGAGGTCTAGTTATGCAAACAAATTTTGTATTCGTGTGTGGATTCCATAGGTCAGGTGCAATAGTTTCTCATCAGGGGTACGGTACCATGAACAGTGTCTAGGAAGACAGCCAGGCAAGATGAAAGTGGGTATAACTTTTCTAGGTCTTGCTGTTCATCAAAATTGATCAAATGGAGTTGTGCCTTTGTAACTCATGTATTGGAGTATACTTAGCTACATGTGTAACACAGCATACCTGATTCCAAACGCTATATGTTTGCACTAATAGCTGTATGAGGTGGCATTATGTAACTGCATGTTGTGTTACATCTACATGCATGGGATAATGTGAGAGTGAAACTATAAGTACCATTTAAACTGGACATTAAAGATATGATGTTGGGACACGAGTTACAATGCTTATGTGCTGATATACATTTCATTACTGGTGGAGCATGCATGTGCAGCGTTTGTTTGTTCTGGACAAGTCAACTGCTAGAAAAACATACATGCAGGCTGGACTGTACATGTGCCCATGATCAATATCAGCTGATCGAAATGAGATGAACCTGCTAGCTACCACAAATGCTGTAGTACACAGAGGGCAAAACTGAGAGAGAAAGACAGTATGCACCTTATCCATGCAGGAGAGATAGTCTGCAATGTAGCTAGAATGCGTCTTTATCCATGTCCCTTCAACTAGTAAATATATTAAGGGGGAAAAAGAAGCCTGTTATTCCTCCCTGAAAGCAACTATGATACGCACTTGAATCATAACGGCGGTACGCTGAATGGACCAGAATCCAGTTGATGTTCATAAAATGCGCAGCTCTTACGGTATAGTTCACAACACAAACTGCGCAACAATTTATGAATCGTTGCGCATTTTATGAATTCACCAAATGGGCAGCGCAATTTATCGTATTATAAACTGCACAAATTCACAGATTGCGCCTAACACCTGTTCCGGTTATTATAACTTACCACACAGAGGCGTTCGCCGGATCATAGATAACTAACCCCAGGTACTTGGAATCTGGCATAGATATACTATATGGGTTAGTATTTATGGGACACTTTAGGATGATTGACACACATAACTCATAGGAACTTAAATTTTGGACCAAAGACTCATCAATTAGTCTATTAACTTCAGTCAAAAAATTAGCCATATAGCATAATCCAATGATGAGAACTTGTAAGGTGTCTCAATGTTGTCAGTGTTACTGTACATAATTATGAGACAGTGTACATATTATCAGACAGAGAAATATGCAAACTATTTCAATATCCTCTAACTTGAAACAGAAAGCACGAAAAGCCTGGCCAATAAAATTTGGACCAGGTACGCACCAATATGTTCCATATAGAATATTAAAATTTGATGGATATTGCTTGCAAGAGAGCAGAATTTCTTTGTATGGCTTCCTGACATGTAAATGTCCATAATTATGAGACAGCTATATAGCTGATCATATTATGAGATGGTTCTATTTTCAGACACTGACAGTTGCAAATAGCTTCTAATTTATGTGAAGGTACACTAAAACATTTACTAATACATCTTTTAATAAAAACAAAGTATATCAACAGTCAGTGCAGTACACAATTCCAATGCAGAGGCAGATATAACCACTGTATGTGTTTCCTTCACTTGAGATGTTACTGAAACATGCCGAAACTAACTCCTTAGCTGAGTGATTACTTTTTCTACCTTTTGGATAATAGATAATGTTTCAAACAACTTGTCAGTTATGAAGATTAGATGCTACAAACAATTGCATTTCATCATATTTACCACTGAGCCTTTTGCAGGGTCATCTTTAGCCAGGGGACAACAAAATTAAGCTTGATTTACATGGTTTTAAGCTATATCGACGTCTTCAACAACTCTCATGATTTATACACTATTTAGCTAAAATTTTTACACACTTGTGAGAACTGGCAAGTCAAAACACCTTTATAGCATGCTACACACACTGAAGTAAGTGCCTAATAGTAAGGCAGGTTATATAGAGCCGGTACCGGTTACACTGTTTTGCCGGCTATTTTGCCGGCAGTGGAGGGTATAATACCATAGATATACAGACAAGTACCCGGGATTGGAATCATCCGGTTTTTTGTGCCGGATCATTGTTACCGGAAGTAGCAATATCTTCGAATTTATCACATAGAAGAATAGTTATACTCTTGTGACTACTTCCTAAAACATTAATAATTAGTTGCCGTGTACTATAAGTCCGGTTCCTTCGATAATGGTGGTTACGCATCGAGAGACACACCTACAAACCAGGCCCTACCGCTAATTAACCACCCCCTTTTGCGAGGAAGGCTTACCAACACCTAAACAAACACTCTCACATATTGACATTTTACAGAAATGTATTGTGAAAGGCGTATTTCACTATCCCGCCTTTTTCCAAGGGGGTAACAATGATCCGGCGAACGCGTTTGTATTGAAGTTAATGGGCTCACGTGAGATGATTCCAATCCCGGGTACTTGTCTGTATATCTATGATAATACTTAGAATGTTACGTGCAATAAAAGAAAACTTGTACAAAAAACCTAAGAAAGCGAAAAAAAAAGTTGTCTAAGCGAGGGTTCCAACCCCGGGCATCCGTACTCATAAGCAATGTTTGTAACGATTATACCACCGGTGCTCCAGCTAGTCATATTATTTAGTTTCTACGTTATAAACATCCGACTGAAGTGACTTCTATATATAACAAGAGTGAAGAAGAAACCAAAGCTGAACCCTAGCCTACCCCTAACGCTAAGGAACTACTTTTCGCATCCCCTAAAGTTGAATGCTCGGGGCAACCTACTAGTGCCGGCACAATAGCCGTTAGTGTTTGCAAACCGGTACCGGCTAAATATACACTTCGTAATACAATAGTAATTATAGCTCAAGTGTCTCATAATACGTATTGTCTCATATTAGCCGGGACACTTACCTTTTCTATGGCCGGATCATTGTTACCCCCTTAGAAAAAGGCTGGATAGTTAGCTTTATAATTGTTGGTTAGCCGGCTTCCTCGTGTAAGGGGGTGGTGGTTAATTAGCGGTAGGGCCTGGTTTGTAGGTGTGTCTCAAAATGCGGCTGGCCCGGATGCGTTGCCACCATTATCGAAGGAACCAGACTTATAGCGCACGGCAACTAATTAATGTTTTTGGACGTACTCACAAGAGTAGAACTAGTCTTCTATGTGACTGTCATAGGCGGTTCCAGGATTTTTGGTGACTGACTGGTTTCTGATCAAGAGTAGGGACCGCCGATTATGCTCATAATTTTACCTATTATGCTATGCTGCACTGCTCAAAAATTTTCCTAATATGCTTAAATTTATGCTCAAAACTTACCTATTATGCTCAAATTATGCCCAATTATTTTTGCCTCAGTTCTCATGCTCTGCTAATAATTTCCAGTTTATGGATAAATAATAAGTGGCTGAAGCACAAACCTATACTTGTCAAAATGCATAGCACAGAAAAGATCGATATACTCTAATAGAACAGTCAGCTATGACTATGTGATTGTTCTATTAGAGTTACTGACTGTTCTATTAGAGTATATCGATCTTTCTGTGATATTTTTATAAGCAAGAATTCATACTGTTACAAAATATTCTGCCTATTATGCTAGCATTATGCTCAATGCTTTCAGGCACCTATTATGCTCATTATTATGCCAGCATAATCGGCGGGTCCCTAATCAAGAGCATAAGTGAAGACCCAAAAAAAAGGTGACTGCTTGCTGAGAATAACTGCCCTCCACTAACCATGTGTTAATATCACTGATAAAGTACATAAAAGTCCCTATCACACTAGTTACATATCTTGCTACACTGCTGCTCTAAATACTGTGACTGCTTTATTAGGGTGATTGACTGCTCTATTAGAGTATCTCCATCTGAACGTGACAGGTTTCCGGAAACCTCAGAAACCTCCCTGGAGCCGCCCCTGACCAAATGCTAATTCAATTGTAGTAGGTGCTTCGGGTAGGTGTAGCTTGCAAGTATATTTAGTTTTTTGGTAGTTTGTAATTAGCTAGTCTTTGTCATTGTTGTTAGATTCTCACTTAGCTAATTCTAGATTTATTTTTGTATAGCCATCTTATGATTGTATAAATCTTGTGTTGACCTGGCAGGCAGTGCCTTTACCGGTAAGTAATTAGAAGATTTTCGGGATTTCGAAGATATTGCTACTTCCGGTAACAAGATCCGGTACGAAAAACCGGATGATTCCAATCCCGGGTACTTGTTTGTATATCTACGACATTACGTACTAATAATTGGCGCCCTGCGCTAATAGTAAGTAATAGTGGGGAAAACCCCTAAGGATATGATAGCAACACTTCTAACAATTTCACTCATTATTAATGGACGTGGATGATCCTGTAGTATCAGAGGTGGGTTATATGAGACATGTGATCCACGATGTTATCCCGCTATTAGGGTAACGTGTACGTCAGTCAGTCACTGACTGAACACTTGTACGTGTTCCAGGTGAGTGTACCATGCTGCATATGTGTCGTATACTATCGGATAATTAGTATCCTAACCGGCCGGCATGTTACTCACGTGATCAGCAGAATATACTGAAATCCAGGATTAAACCAGTCCAGAATAAGGTGGGGCGTGTCACGTGACATCGATCACGTGATGTTATGTAGGTGGAGCTAGAGGTATCATTGCCAATGGATACTGGTAATTATAGCAACAGCAAGGGAGAGAGCATAGCTACTAGAATAGGTTGTGGAGTTGCCGACCTTGATTACGAGAGGTGGGCATGTAGAGGGTGTGGCGTGGAATCATGTGATCTCTAGGGGAATGATGGATAAACAAGTACTGACATCAAAACTGGTTGACATGGCAAGCAACAGATATGCTATTGCAGTGTTGAAAGATGGTGAGAGCATGTTATAATCTGACCTGTGATTAGGGGTAATCCCTTCTCCAAAGGTCACAGTATAAGTTATCTTATTGCAAGAGGTCATGTGTGTGATAAACAAGTGTTAAGATGGCTTGCAGTTTTAGTCCTATAAAGCCCATGCTACTCTAATAGGGCAGTCGTAACAAAACAGCTGAAATGGTATCGGTATGCAAACACACCCGTCTGTCCGTCCCTTGTGTTTTAAGATATACACTTGAAATTCCACCGACGTACTAGCACATTTTTGCTGACTTCTGTAAGTCTGTTGAAGGTCTAAATATCACTACAACAATATTACTATTTGCTCCTTAAATAATAAAATATTGAAACATGACCTTAGCAATTGGCTTAGTAACACTCGAAGCTATTGTACGCTACTAGTACATCTCAGATAAAGTCCCACACCTTTCAAATCCTTCATAAGTCAACTGGTAAATCAGACTTGTGATGCATTGATTAATTGGTAAATAATCAGAAACCAGTTTTAATGACCCTGATGCTATTGTCTCATAAAAAAAAAAAATGAAGTTTAAAAATGGAAAATACGTGTGAAATTTTGGTAAACACAAACACAAACATCGGATCATTTATCAATATCGGCCATTATATGAATTTCAATATTGGATAATCAAACAAAACAGCGCTTCACTACTGATCCATCATTAAATTGTTCACGTGATCTGCCTTTGTAAGGTGATTGCAGAAGATAGGACTGGATGATGTCCATGCTAAGATATGATCAATAGACCTTAAATTTGTCAACAAATGTAGAGGTTAAACAATAAGGAATGTAATAATGCCATCATATTTAATGGAAATACACTGTATCGAAAAATGTTTAGTTGAGTACTGACATGTTTTACACATAAAGCAGCTTGTAGTGTACCAGGGAGTGGTCCAGACTTGGTGGGGAACCACTTAGGTCGGGATGTTCTGCTATTCTTGAATAACAGATAAGATGATTGAGGCCTGAAATTGTGGGTTGGTTGTGCCATCTGGACATGACATTCACTGGTGTGTGTGTGTAGTGTGTGTGTTCTATTAGAGTAATCACAGAGCAAACACACTTGATCATGTGAGCCATGAAGGCTATAGCTTAATTTGTGGTCTTTACTTGTTACCTGAATACCGTGTGTATAATACATCATCTACAATAGTTACCTGAATACCGTGTGTATAATACATCATCTACAATAGTTACCTGAATACCGTGTGTATAATACATCATCTACAATAGTTACCTGAATACCGTGTGTATAATACATCATCTACAATAGTTACCTGAATACCGTGTGTATAATACATCATCTACAATAGTTACCTGAATACTGTGTGTATAATACATCATCTACAATAGTTACCTGAATACCGTGTGTATAATACATCATCTACAATAGTTACCTGAATACCGTGTGTATAATACATCATCTACAATAGTTACCTGAATACCGTGTGTATAATACATCATCTACAATAGTTACCTGAATACCGTGTGTATAATACATCATCTACAATAGTTACCTGAATACCGTGTGTATAATACATCATCTACAATAGTTACCTGAATACCGTGTGTATAATACATCATCTACAATAGTTACCTGAATACCGTGTGTATAATACATCACCTACAATAGTTACCTGAATACCGTGTGTATAATACATCATCTACAATAGTTACCTGAATACCGTGTGTATAATACATCATCTACAATAGTTACCTGAATACCGTGTGTATAATACATCATCTACAATAGTTACCTGAATACCGTGTGTATAATACATCATCTACAATAGTTACCTGAATACCGTGTGTATAATACATCACCTACAATAGTTACCTGAATACCGTGTGTATAATACATCATCTACAATAGTTACCTGAATACCGTGTGTATAATACATCATCTACAATAGTTACCTGAATACCGTGTGTATAATACATCATCTACAATAGTTACCTGAATACTGTGTGTATAATACATCATCTACAATAGTTACCTGAATACCGTGTGTATAATACATCACCTACAATAGTTACATCATCTACAATAGTTACATCATCTACAATAGTTAATATGACATAACTACCAAACCTCACTACTCCCTCATTAGTGACACTTGATTACCATCATTTATAAAGTAGTGGTCTGATCACCATGGTGATGAAGACTATGGGAAGGGTAACACTACACAAAATGTTTCACTGTCTACAAGGACCTTTTATGTGTTATCCCTGCCTGAGTGCGAGTATACATGCAATATTAAGTTTGAGTTTTATAGTGGGACCTGTTACAGTTAAAATGGTTACAATAAGTTGAGTGTGTATTCTGTAGAACAATTTGACATGTGTGGCTCCTGAGGTACTTGCAAGTTAATTGGTGTATTTAATGGTTGCAGTGTCACTCCTTGCTGTGGTGTATCAACATAATTGTATTGTACTCATTGTGGAATAATGACGTGTCTAATGGTTACTATGGTGACACACAGGGGAACTACATTTGGTCCCTCTCAAGAGAATATTACAACTTCGTCCTGATTTTGGCTACCTTGACAAAGCTGTCATCGGCGATCAAAAGATGATCAAAGAACGAGAAGGTGGGTGTGATTCTATGTGAGTGTGTGGGTACCATAACAACAGGTACGGAAACTGAAGAAGAGGAGGAGGAAGCCAGACCAGTGCAGGTATATAGCTACATGATTCTCACTAGCATGATAGGGTGTGTGGCTTAATGATATTTTACTATCCAGATATCCTGAACTAAATCAAATATCCAATGGTAGTGCCATCATCACTACATTGTCATGAACCTGCCTGACCTGAACAAGCTAGCATAACAATTGAAGTAGAAAATCATGCTTTAGTTTTAGAAACAATCTTGATGGCTTGAAATATCTGTCATGTGACTGATATCGCGGATTTCACGACCGTAGTCACAAATTTTTATGGATTTGACTGAAAAAGCCAATCAAATTAAAGTACAGCCATTCAAATCTCGATTTGATTGGCTTGTTTTCACATGACAGCATTGACTTTGATGACAACAGCTGTGCTAATCATGATACAGTTAATTTCAGGTTGTTTGTGAATGCAATCGAACAATTCGCACACGTAATTTTCAAACATGATCATGTGAATGCTTACGTGAAGTGTTTCAATGTATTGAATAACTACCTCAGTATGCCCCTGGCATTGTCTAATGATCTTAGGAGGCGAATAATGCAGTTGTGCTAGTGAAAGGAGCTTGGTTGAAAAGAAACAGCTCACGTGACCCACTCAGCATGATTAGTCATGTACATGACATTGTAAATGACTAAAACAATCCTATCAGTTTGTTCTATGACTAGAAATAGATTACGTGAATACTTAGGGATAGCTTGATGATCAAAACAATTGAAGTGGTTCGGGTACTTGAAATAAACACTCTGGACAAGACGACAAACAAGTACATTAAAACAGTTAAAGTACTGCCTATGCTTGTGTGTAACAATAATACAGCACTTGTGGGGTGGTGTCTTGAGACTAATACAGCATCAGTTATGTATTAACTGTCACTACACCTGTTGTACTGTATTATGCACATCTCATTGTAGATACTATCTGACATGTTTGCAGGTGCAGATAGCTCGGGTGAAGTCAGACAAAGCTGAAGCTGCTCACAAAGCATCATATCGTTACCAGCAACAGCAGCTGCAAGAAGAACAGTGGGTGGAGTTGAACTGCATCAACCTACAGGTGAGTAGCCCATCTGTGTTGCAATGATGCTAATGATCATTAGCATCATTGCAGCTATTTCTTGGCCGCCACCTTTGATTTTACAACTTTTTCACCCTGGCCTGTTTGGAGGGCTGCGTCCTTTTTTCACAGCTTGGCTGTTTTTGGCACAGCTACATTTTAGCTTTTCAACAGCCAAGACCATCTCTCTAAAAAGGGTAAATTCCCAGGTGAAATATAACTAACCTGTCTAATGCAGCCGCTATCTGAATGGGGATGTGTTTCAATTAGAGCAGTCCACTGTTTGCGATACTGCAATTCCATTAAGTAAGCACATTTAGTTACCGATCCCAACTCGGCTGCAATGGCTTACTAGTCCTGCATATTGTCATGTCTACCATAAGTGATATATGATGCCCTAATATGGTAGCACCTTGGGTCTAGCTCAACACCATTATTGCTAAGAGTTGATAATAAATTTGTTTGGATAACCGACCCCATTGGATAACCGACCCCATTGGATAACCGACCCCATTGGATAACCGACCCCATTGGATAACCGACCCCATTGGATAACCGACCCCATTGGATAACCGACCCCATTGGATAATCAACCCCATTGGATAAACGACCCCATTGGATAACCGACCCCATTGAAGAGAGCAGAGATTAACCATACTTCCCCAAGATCAGGTGGCAGTGCATCATCACAGATTGGCCGGTATACATTAGCTATTATAGTGTGCTACTATAGTATGTTAAAGATTATTAATTTAAAAATGAAGTAGGGATCCAAGCAATAAAAGTAGTGAAACAAGAGATGAATGATAGTATAACAGCTTAGCCTCAGTGGGAAAATCCCTACATTGGCATGTTATAACAATCATTTTGTTTAATGCCAAAGTAGGGATTTTCCCACCTACTTTTTATCGCTTGGATTCCTACTTCATTGTAAATTAATATACTATATACTAATATAAGTATACTAGTTTGTTTGGCTTTTTTTTTGTTACAGCTACAGCTACACTTGTGTGACTGTTCTGTTAGTCAGCCTTTTACCTACCAAGGGATGTGTCGCTATTTCATATTTTCATTGTGCTAGCATTATGAATACAGCTAGACCAATAATAGTAATAGTGGGCTGTGTCATCATGATAGGTTGCTAAAAGATGTGGTCTTGGTGCTTGATTGTTAAGAATAGGCCTGTCATTGAACTTATCTCGAAGTTTCAGGTTTCCACTGAGCACAAGAGCTTAAATAAATTTGTGGAATTTAATAAATAAATAAATAAATAAAATATGCTGCTCAAGGAAAGGACTGATAGCCTCGATATGGTTTCATTGCATCAACCTTCAGTGCTGGTCACTGTAAAGCATTAATACAATAAATACTTTAGGATTAAGGAAGAAAATCCATCCCTCCTGGAGGAGACTGAGTGTGGCCCCGACTAGACATTGGGTGACCTGCAGTTCGATTCCTGGGGTTAGAGGGATTTATTTCCTTACTTTGGCCCCTTTTCTGTTACACCTTTTCAGCTATAAGTCACTAAGTCTAAGTCCTTGAAACTAGGTTAGGTAATCCTAAGGCTGCAGCACATGTTGCTGCAGACCTTCAGTGCTGATCACTGTAAAGCATTAATACAATACAATACAACAAGAAGAAGACCAGCCTGATTGAAGATAAAAGGAAAGACAAGGCACAGAGGACACACACTCGTCAGAACCCCAAAAGGCACATCCCACCGGTGAGCTTGTTATTGTAGCGTAAAATGGTGGCAGTGCACTGCTTCGTTTGGCCTCTGGCCTTACCACTGTGGTCAGGCAGGCAGGCAAGCATCGAGGCCCATAGGCAGGCATAGAGCATGGAACATCAGCATGGGACCCATACCAACAAAATGACATCTTATTCCTAGAAAAGGTCCAACGTAGAGCTGCCCGGTGGGCATTGCCTGACCATAATAGACCTAGCAGTGCAGCGTTGGGGGTGTGTAACGCGTTACGTAAATATTGTTACATTTGTGGTAACTAAGTAATATAACGAAATATGCTTTAAAAGCAGGTAATATAACTCAAGTTACTTTACTTACAAATGTTATGCAGTACCTAAGTAATATAGTAACGAATCTAATTTTACATAATATTATTACTACAAGTAACGAAGTTACTAATCTTGTTAGTGACCCACTGAGTAACGCCTAGCCACAATGAAATAATGAAGTCTACTGAATGAAGCTCATTCACCAGCTTCTTACTTATAACCAAGATTTGCACATTGCCCAACAACGCAATCATGTCACGTGATAAGGTGGTAGTTTCACATGTGACAGCTTAAGGCTGTGGACACAAAGTAATATAATATGTAATATTTATTATATGGGTAATATGTAACTGTAACTAAATAGTAGTGATGCACCGATACCACTTTTTCACTACCGATCCGATACCGATACATTTGAGGCCGGAAATGGCCGATACCAATACTTTTCCCCACAGGCATTTCTCACAAGAACCAGCCAGTGATTTAGCTTACTACATTTGCTAATCTCATCAACTGCGGTTTGCTGGTTTTGTGGCTATCAATTGCGCGAAGATAATAATTAATGGCTTCAATGAATCTTATTTCGTGGCTTACTTCAGTTTCCACTGTACTAATACTGCTAGCAGCTGGCTTCTTTTAAGGAATTCATGGCTTATATCAGCTTTTGCTCAACTCTGTTCAATGAGTTATGTACGCCACCATCTTGATAAGTAATTAAATGACGTCATTTAAAGTATCGGTTGGTATCGGGCATTTATAGCTTTACCGATACAAATCCGATACCACCAAAATAGGGCCGATACCAATGCTAGTATCGGTATCGGTGCATCACTACTAAATAGTTCAGTTGCAAGTAATAATATGTAATATGTAACTAGTTACTTTTACGAAGTAACTGTCCCAACACTGCTTATATGCTAGAGATTTTGGATTGGCTATCACTTGAATCTAGACAAAGAATTGGTCGACTACAAACATTTTATAAAGGGATCGACAACTTATCAGAATTATCCATTCCACCATATTTCTTGTCAACTCAACTCAACGATCCACCAGACACCACCACATCCATCACTTTATCCAACCCAGTACACGGTCCAGTTATTACCAACATTCTTTTTTTCCAAGCACAATCAAAGATTGGAACAGCTTGCTCATAGAATCAGAAAACATAGATACATTTACTAATTACTTATTGTCTATCTAATTGTTTGCTGTGTGTATGTGTGATTTCTTTGGGGTGTTGATTGCCCCCTGGGAGCATCGGCGATTTTCGTCTGCCCAGTAACAACAAATAAATAAATAAATAAATATAATTTGAGTTTCAGTGATTTAAAAAAAAATTCTCATCTGTAAGTGTTTTCTTGTTTTTTAATGCTGTATTTGATGTTAGATGGACTAATATTATTCCGTAAAGGTGATTTTTGTCTCATAAGATTTCTCTAGGATGATTTTTAAAGGCAGCATTTTTGGTGGCGCACATCATTTTGGGAGCATCCCTATAACAGTACTACTGTACTGTTTGTTAGTAACTGTGGTCTCCGCCAATATCAGTTAATAGTTAGGTGGTGGGTGGGGCTTGAACGTTCAAATTTGCAGGAAGCTTCCTGAGGTAGCAGTGGTACGAGGTAGTTTCCTCGGAGCTTCCCCAAACATGGTTAACTGAGTGGCAGTGCTCGCACCATGGATCTGTTGATGACATTGCCATGCCAAGGAAACACTGAGAGAGGATTGCTGGGTGTGATCTTGACCACTGGCTTGGCTGCTAATTCCTGTCTGAAGTTCTGATCATAAATGACCATTGAAAGTGATTAGCAAATTTCCCAATGTCTACCATGTGGGCCATGAGTTCCAGCAGGCTGAGCTGATGCCTTAACTGCTGTAAATAAGGTGGCACATGTAGGGTAGTTTGGGATTGAACGACAGAGAATTTCACCGTTGTAAAGTTGAAGAAACAGTGCCCCACCATACCATCATTGGGAGGAAACTCTTTCTTTCCCTTTCGCCGGTAATAAATCAGTGAAGTCCACTTACTAATCTTGTCAACCAACCTCTGAAGTATAGCTGGGGAGGCCATCTCCACCAGTGGTTGACAATGAGGCCAGTTGAAGATATGCTGTCGGTTGCTTGCCATACCCTGTGGACCTGTTAGTGTGCTTGGGCCAGGGAGGGCATATTGTCCTGACTCCCTTGAGCTTCAAATTGTTGAATGTTAATTGTGGAGTGTTTGCTCCTCTGCTGGCACCTGTGGAGACTGTACCGTACAGGGTGTACTGTACAGGTACAATTTTTTAAGAGTATGTAGTTTTCTCAGATTCATCCTTGAAAAATTAATGATCATCAGGGGTAGCCTCAGTGAAAACATGTGACCCTCAAAAATAAAACCACAAAAATCCTAAAATTCACGAAAATTATGTACCTGTACGTATACAGTAACAGATATGTATGGCATGTGATTGGCTGGATAGTGCTTGCCCAACCCAGAAGGGGGGTGGGGGTCTTAGTTAATGAGTAAGAGCCTTCATCTAGGAAATGACTCAAGGGAGGGGGTGATAGTTTAATAGTTTAAAGATTACTTTTACGCACACGGCAACTAGGGGGTCTGGGGGCATGCATCTTAGACACTCAGGTGTATTCTCATGTACCTGAGAATAACATGCTGCTCCAGGAAATTTTTACATGTTAGACTCTCATAGACTGCTTCTAGTGCATCACATGCCTGCCAAGAAATTTTTGTATTTTAGACTCTCAGGTTACTTCTGATGCATTTTGAGGCACTTTCATTTAAACTATTGGTGAGCGAGAGTTTGTCAAGGGGCCCTCCCCCCTAAATGAAATTCTGCAAGAACATGCTAGTCCATTGCAAGGCCGTAACTGCCAGTGTTGCAAACTTTTTCTCTGCATCGAACATCATCCCTCTCTTTGGACCTTAGAGTAACTAAAAAAGCTGAACTGGCATGGCCAGCTGCTCTGGTCCCACTAGAGTGGACCCATAAGTGAATGGAATTAATGGCTCATCAGACCTAGTAGGAGAAGGGGAGAGAACTGACCAGTTATACAAATTATCTTGGGATTAGGTAGAGTGGGTTATGTTATTTTACATTCTACTAGTTACCTAGGCCTAGGTCAATGTAGGGGGGAAGGGTGGATATATCTAAATTGAGGTAGGAAATAGGAATAATTCAATTATAACGTTCACCCCTTGCTAAGGCACAACTATTACTGAGTTACAAGGAAGAGTGAATAAGGCACTGCGAAAGTACCTAGCCACTTTCCAGCCCGAAACTTAAACCACTTGAACCCTACGCTATATATCAGCCCACAAGCTAATGACACCATGACCCTGGACAAATATAAGTGGCTAACTGAGGTAGTCAGTTGCTGGGCTGGTTGCTGCTGTAGTTTTGCTCATTTTCCTGGACTTTGCCCTGGTGACTGTGGGCGGGTCACCACACCTTCCATAGCCACTTCATAGGCTGCTAAGCCTGTAATAATTGCCTGGATACCCCTTCCTGCAAGGAAACTTGAATAGGTCGAGCCTCTTGTTCCAGATGAATGTTGGGTTGAGCCATAACTAAAGCTACCACTCATAGTTACTATGGAATAGCTCTTTGCAAACCGGCTATGACAACTGGACAAACAAATTCTGACTTTGACTGGTAAACAAGGCGATCTGTCTCCTTAACTTTTGAAAGGTCACCAAAAGGTCACTTTCCCTAAATGGGATAAAGATTTCAGATAAGTTATAGAGCACATTTTTCTGTGCTAGAAACTGTTTAGAAAGTTTGTGTCCCCTATACAATGACTGAACTATAGTTTAGTGTAGCTGTTGTCCATAGCAACCATATTAACCTGTCCAGATAGATGATCTCCAATGTGCATAGCAGTGCATCAATGAATACCTAATAATGTATGGCTACATGCTCAATGATTATCATATACATACAAATTTTTGAGGGACATAAATTTTGCGGATTTCACAGTTGCTTCGTTTTGCTTGGCTCTCTGTTAAATTTTCATCCTCATTTATCTGTGCTATATAATAGGCAACCTGAGCAATATCCTTGAAAATATAACTGCAAAAACCTTGAAATTCATCCGTGAAAATTACCTACCTCAAAAGTTAGAATGTTTGCTGTATAGATTAGGCTCATATGGGATATCATGCATGGTTACTGGGGTAAATCATGTGATCTCTAGTATGATATTTTATTTTCACAGGAAAGGCGGGCTGACTCGGAGCGTGGTTGTTTGTTTTGTTCAACTGATGATACTATGGATGTGCAGGAGCTGAGCCACACCCACTTCTTAGACTCAGTGTGTCCTGCAGATCCTGTTGGGGGCATGGTGGGGAGCTTGACTCAACCAACACTGAAGGAGCAAATCAGAACTGTGTTATTAAATGGTAATTTGTGTCAGTGTTTTAGCCAATGAAATCACACCATTCTGTAGCTATAGTGATGACTTTTGGTCAGGTGTGCATGTTGCTAGGCAACAGTGTACCATCGGATCAAGTGCTGCAATGTCTTGGTGTCATGGCAACATTAGTTCGAGGTTGTTGGGTAATTAAGAGGTGTGTCACAGTAGCGTATTCCTCTTATTATTGTGTAACTACTATTTATAGTGACATACTATATAAGGATGGTACATGTAGTGATGTCAATGGTGTATCATGTGAGCAACTAAGACTAGCCAGGGACCAGCTGGTGAGTAGTTATCATATCTGAGGTACATGCTATGGTGTGTAACCAAACACGGTAATTGTGTTACTACTAAGATGGAAATTAACAACAAGTATGGATAATGTAGTACTTGCTTGTTAACTAGGAAAGTGATGTATTGTGTTGGAGTGGCTGAAAGAAGGTTTGTGAGGGTTCTGGGACACACATGATACTATACCATTTCACACATTAGAATACTCATCATTAACACCTCAAAGGACAAATCCATGTCTGTCCGAGATCTCTTACAAACCTTCTCAACACAACACATTACTTTCCTAGCTAATAGACACCTGCTACCATGTTTATTTAGATATCATAGGGATGTCAGCTGAGTTCAAAATATCAGGTAGCTGTTGGCTATTTCAGCAAACTGTTGTACAAAATTGACGCACATTTACTGTACATTACAATACTGATGTCCAGTAACAAAAAACAGCCACTTGATTTCTAATTCTTATTATTTTGACCTCTGACTTGTAACAACTGTACTCCATCTTGTAGCTGTTGTGCTTCACAAAGTCTCGGCTAGTCAAGAGGAATCAGATGCCAAGTATTGCTAGTGTAAGCCCCACCACTTAGTTACCAGTCATGGAATGCCACACACCCCAACAACAGCTTCCTAAAGAGGAGATGTTACAGATACTAGATGGTGTGTCACTATGGCGACCCAGTCAAGGCTGGGAATTTAAGTTAGCTGATGATCAACACTTCATCAGTGATCACCCAACTATTGTGAAGCAACATATGGAACAATGGAGACTGCTCTATTCCAAGTGAGTAGGTGTGGTAAAGAGGTGATAATATTGAGGAGCGAGGGAGAATGTCTAACTGGACTAAAAGCATACTATAACACCTCATGGTAGTCTGTATTATTTGTACAGGTTATACTGGGGACAGTGTGTTTGTACAGGTTATACTGGGGACAGTGTGTTTGTACAGGTTATACTGGGGACAGTGTGTTTGTACAGATTATACTGGGGACAGTGTGTTTGTACAGGTTATACTGGGGACAGTGTGTTTGTACAGATTATACTGGGGACAGTGTGTTTGTACAGATTATACTGGGGACAGTGTGTTTGTACAGGTTATACTGGGGATAGTGTGTTTGTACAGGTTATACTGGGGACAGTGTGTTTGTACAGATTATACTGGGGACAGTGTGTTTGTACAGGTTATACTGGGGACAGTGTGTTTGTACAGATTATACTGGGGACAGTGTGTTTGTACAGGTTATACTGGGGACAGTGTGTTTGTACAGGTTATACTGGGGATAGTGTGTTTGTACAGGTTATACTGGGGACAGTGTGTTTGTACAGGTTATACTGGGGACAGTGTGTTTGTACAGATTATACTGGGGACAGTGTGTTTGTACAGGTTATACTGGGGACAGTGTGTTTGTACAGGTTATACTGGGGATAGTGTGTTTGTACAGATTATACTGGGGACAGTGTGTTTGTACAGCTTATACTGGGGACAGTGTGTTTGTACAGGTTATACTGGGGACAGTGTGTTTGTACAGGTTATACTGGGGACAGTGTGTTTGTACAGGTTATACTGGGGACAGTGTGTTTGTACAGGTTATACTGGGGACAGTGTGTTTGTACAGATTATACTGGGGACAGTGTGTTTGTACAGATTACACTGGGGACAGTGTGTTTGTACAGATTATACTGGGGACAGTGTGTTTGTACAGGTTATACTGGGGACAGTGTGTTTGTACAGGTTATACTGGGGACAGTGTGTTTGTACAGGTTATACTGGGGATAGTGTGTTTGTACAGGCTATACTGGGGATAGTGTGTTTGTACAGGTTATACTTGGGACAGTGTGTTTGTACAGGTTATACTGGGGATAGTGTGTTTGTACAGGTTATACTGGGGATAGTGTGTTTGTACAGGTTATACTGGGGACAGTGTGTTTGTACAGGTTATACTGGGGACAGTGTGTTTGTACAGGTTATACTGGGGATAGTGTGTTTGTACAGGTTATACTGGGGACAGTGTGTTTGTACAGGTTATACTGGGGACAGTGTGTTTGTACAGATTATACTGGGGACAGTGTGTTTGTACAGATTATACTGGGGACAGTGTGTTTGTACAGATTATACTGGGGACAGTGTGTTTGTACAGGTTATACTGGGGACAGTGTGTTTGTACAGGTTATACTGGGGATAGTGTGTTTGTACAGGTTATACTGGGGATAGTGTGTTTGTACAGGCTATACTGGGGATAGTGTGTTTGTACAGGTTATACTTGGGACAGTGTGTTTGTACAGGTTATACTGGGGATAGTGTGTTTGTACAGGTTATACTGGGGATAGTGTGTTTGTACAGGTTATACTGGGGACAGTGTGTTTGTACAGGTTATACTGGGGACAGTGTGTTTGTACAGATTATACTGGGGATAGTGTGTTTGTACAGGTTATACTGGGGACAGTGTGTTTGTACAGGTTATACTGGGGACAGTGTGTTTGTACAGGCTATACTGGGGACAGTGTGTTTGTACAGGTTATACTGGGGACAGTGTGTTTGTACAGATTATACTGGGGACAGTGTGTTTGTACAGGTTATACTGGGGACAGTGTATTTGTACAGGTTATACTGGGGATAGTGTGTTTGTACAGGTTGTACTGGGGATAGTGTGTTTGTACAGGTTATTTATTAAGGCTTTACAGCACAAGTGCTGAAGGTCTGTAGGACACCTGATCCTACAGCCTGCTTAAAGTTGTTATATAAAGTATGCTTGAATAGGTGGTTATACTGGGGACAGTGTGTTTTTACAGGCAAAGCAACTTTCATGTAAAGTAAAGATTAACATGACCATTTATCACAAATGCCATGTTTATAGCCTGATACCGTATAGTAAAAAACTTTGGCAGTAAAAAAGTGTGACAAAACCCCTCTGTTGAAAAAATTGGCAGAAAACTTTGGCGATTGAAATAATATTTGCCAAAGTTTTTACTGTACAGTACATAAGGATAAACAACAAGGTGTCAACTCATCAGTTAAGTAGTGTAGTAAGTGTACAGGTAGCTAGAGTTGTTGTTGTAGCAGTACTTTTGTAGCTACTGATCTAACGACGTGCTAGCAAAGCGTGCTTCTCTATCTACTGCGATTCCGAGTGCGACCATATTTGCTTTTTCAGTGAACTCCAGTAGCAGAGGTTATCACGTATATCAAAGTACTTGGCCAAATCCATCATCCCCATCACGAGACGATGAACTAACTGACATCAGCGTGCGAACGAAAAGCTGGTTGAACGGGAAGCTGGTTGGAAATGCTATCCCAAGGAGTGCTTACAACTGTGGGACACATTCCTAGGAAGATCAAGATCTCCAAAGTCAGCTCAATCTTTATTGCGTGGTGGTACAAGCTGATCTTCATCTCAAGTTCTAGTTACTCAATGTGCTCGTGTGATCATCTAAAATAATTGGCAAAAAAAACTTTGGCGAATTGAACGGTATTCGCCAAATTCGCCAGTTATTTACCGCCAAAGTTTTTTACTATACGGTAATTTGCCAGCCAATTGATTGGCAATTTTTTGCATTTCCTGAAGGAAAAGATAACAAGCTGAAATCATGAGTACCTTTGATCATTGGTAACAAGCTGAAATCATGAGTACCTTTGATCGTTGGTAACAAGCTGAAATCATGAGTACCTTTGATCATTGGTAACAAGCTGAAATCATGAGTACCTTTGATCATTGGTAACAAGCTGAAATCATGAGTACCTTTGATCGTTGGTAACAAGCTGAAATCATGAGTACCTTTGATCATTGGTAACAAGCTGAAATCATGAGTACCTTTGATCGTTGGTAACAAGCTGAAATCATGAGTACCTTTGATCATTGGTAACAAGCTGAAATCATGAGTACCTTTGATCATTGGTAACAAGCTGAAATCATGAGTACCTTTGATCGTTGGTAACAAGCTGAAATCATGAGTACCTTTGATCATTGGTAACAAGCTGAAATCATGAGTACCTTTGATCATTGGTAAAATTTAGCATACTATAAACTATTTTCTAAATATTGAACAATGATGGATGTACACTTGACACATTTCTTTTACTGTTGTTCTAACACATAAAGGGGATTGGCCACTTCACATTGATAGTCAAGGGGACACTCAGTAATGCAAGTCTTTCCCTTGATGTGGTGTGTTGTAATGAATCCAATCCAATTAGTGTCATACATAACACTACAGTAAGGAATACTGTGACAAGAACACTGGCATGTGATCCATGGTAAGGGTTTGGGGGCATAGCCCCAGGGAAATTTTTAAAAAAAGAAGTGAATTTGAGAGTGATTTCTGCAGTTAAATCATTATACTACAACATGTATTGTATGACTCTATTAGGGGGGCCTACTCTATTAGGGGGGACTACTCTATTAGGGGGACCTACTCTATTAGGGGGACCTACTCTATTAGGGGGGACTACTCTATTAGGGGGGGGACTACTCTATTAGGGGGGGGGGACTACTCTATTAGGGGGGACTACTCTATTAGGGGGACTATGTCAGGGGGACCTACTCTATTAGGGGGGACTACTCTATTAGGGGGGACTACTCTATTAGGGGGGCTACTCTATTAGGGGGGCTACTCTATTAGGGGGCCTGCATGTATATTCCTTATTCTCTTCTCCAATGGAATGGGATTTAGTGCAAATGACCCCAACCTTTGGCATATCACAAACCGTGTTGCCTCGAATTATAGCTAGTGTTAAATAAACCCCTGATCTCATTTAGTTGCCAGGGTACACAGCAACTCTATTGGGTATCTTAATTTGAACCATAGTATGTTCTCGTTGAGCTGAATCCTGAAAACAGCTAAAAATTGAAAGTGGGTTTTTTTTATCAACAGAGTTAACATTTCAGCCAACCAGATGATTATTGGTAACAGCAAAGGTGTCAACAACAGACACGTACGGTTTGGCTCCATTACAAGTTCGGGAAAGGGCTGTAATGGACACTATACTTATATGGCTTCCCCATAGGATTTTTGAACATTTTGATTGGCCGTAAATATTGTCAAACATTTGAACAAAAGATTTTGAAATGTTTTTAGCAGGTTAAGCAGTACTACAAATGAGCCAATTTCAAGATCGTGTGTAATTGCATCCATAAGTTATTAAATGTTTTGAGGATTCAGCTCAACGTGAACATACTATAGTTCCTGGAAACCTCAGAAACCAGCTCTGTTTTACACTAAAACAAGTGAAAAATTAGAAATTTACATTTGATTATAAAAACCAAGGAAACAAGGGAGGTCATCTACACCCCTACTAGCGGACATTTAACCCCAGAGGAGGTCTGAAGCAATTAAGCACCCTTAGAAAGGAATAAAATGGAATGTGTGGACAATGTAACAGGGTGTGACATCATTGTAACAGGGTGTGACATCATTGTAACAGGGTGTGACATCATTGTAACAGGGTGTGGCATCATTGTAACAGGGTGTAACATCATTGTAACAGGGTGTGACATCATTGTACAGGGTGTGACATCATTGTAACAGGGTGTGACATCATTGTTTTATTACTCAAAAGAATATACATGCCTGGAAGATACGCATCAAATAGAATCCTCTAGGGGTTTTTACAAAACAAACTACATTATCTCATTACTTATTGCCTCATTGCTTATACAAAGCACAAACTAAATATTTGATGAGTCCATTAAAGAGGCTCACATGACATTTCATGCCAAAATTTGTAATTAATGTAATCTGTGTAAGTAGCATTTGAAGCCTCCTCTGTTAATCTCTACTACAATCATATACACTGCTGGGGCATAGGAAGATATTTAACTTATGGGTGCCCGGTGGTAAAGCTGAAGACCAAAAAAAAAAAAAAAAAATTCACAAGTGTGACTGCTTTATTAGAGTCATTGACTGCTCTATTAGAATATCTCGAACTTTTCAGTAATACAGTGGAACCTCTCTTAACAAACTCCCTGAATTAAGGACACAATAGAAAAAAACCTCCATAATAAGGACAAAAATTTTGGTCCCAACTGGTCTGGTTAATACATTTTGTACCTCTGAAAGAGGAAAACCTCTATATTACAGCAAAAAGTGGCCAAAAATTCTGGGTCCCAAAATGTCCATAATAGAGAGGTTCCACTGTATATAGTACAGTGTGCAAAGTACAGTATTTCCTATATAGTACAGTATTTCCTATATAGTACAGTATTTCCAGTGGCATAACTAATGGGTACACTGTACCCATTAGTTATGCCACTGGAAATATTTATGGGTATCCAAGCACCCATGGTACCCATGCTTGCACTGTAGTAATATCCACTACTAGTATAGTATCACTACTACACTGTAGTAATATCCACTAGTAGTATAGTATCACTACTACACTGTAGTAATATCCACTACTAGTATAGTATCACTACTACACTGTAGTAATATCCACTACTAGTATAGTATCACTACTACACTGTAGTAATATCCACTACTAGTATAGTATCACTACTACACTGTAGTAATATCCACTACTAGTATAGTATCACTACTACACTGTAGTAATATCCACTACTAGTATAGTATCACTACTACACTGTAGTAATATCCACTACTAGTATAGTATCACTACTACACTGTAGTAATATCCACTACTAGTATAGTATCACTACTACACTGTAGTAATATCCACTAGTAGTATAGTATCACTACTACACTGTAGTAATATCCACTAGTAGTATAGTATCACTACTACACTGTAGTAATATCCACTACTAGTATAGTATCACTACTACACTGTAGTAATATCCACTAGTAGTATAGTATCACTACTACACTGTAGTAATATCCACTACTAGTATAGTATCACTACTACACTGTAGTAATATCCACTACTAGTATAGTATCACTACTACACTGTAGTAATATCCACTACTAGTATAGTATCACTACTACACTGTAGTAATATCCACTAGTAGTATAGTATCACTACTACACTGTAGTAATATCCACTACTAGTATAGTATCACTACTACACTGTAGTAATATCCACCACTAGTATAGTATCACTACTACACTGTAGTAATATCCACTACTAGTATAGTATCACTACTACACTGTAGTAATATCCACTAGTAGTATAGTATCACTACTACACTGTAGTAATATCCACTACTAGTATAGTATCACTACTACACTGTAGTAATATCCACCACTAGTATAGTATCACTACTACACTGTAGTAATATCCACTACTAGTATAGTATCACTACTACACTGTAGTAATATCCACTACTAGTATAGTATCACTACTACACTGTAGTAATATCCACTACTAGTATAGTATCACTACTACACTGTAGTAATATCCACTACTAGTATAGTATCACTACTACACTGTAGTAATATCCACTACTAGTATAGTATCACTACTACACTGTAGTAATATCCACTACTAGTATAGTATCACTACTACACTGTAGTAATATCCACTACTAGTATAGTATCACTACTACACTGTAGTAATGTCCACTACTAGTATAGTATCACTACTACACTGTAGTAATATCCACCACTAGTATAGTATCACTACTACACTGTAGTAATGTCCACCACTAGTATAGTATCACTAGTCATATAGTATCACAACTACTGTAGTCAGTGTCTCCCATAGTATATCAAGGGCGGCTCTAGGATTTTTGGTGACTGGTTTCTGATCAAGAAGATGAAGACCAAAAAAAAGGTAACTGCATGCTGAGAATAACCTAACTATATAGTACCACTACTTGCTACACTGCTCAGAACACTGTAACTGCTTTGTTAGAGTGGTTGTCTGCTCTATTAGAGTATCTCGACTGGTTTCCAGAAACCTCAGAAGCCCCCTAGAGCCGCCCCTATGTATGTACACTTCATTGCTACAGGCATCAACCAGTTCTTTAGAAAGCAAAATTGCATAAGTATGGCTTCCCACATTGTCTTATGAAAGGGCTCGCCTCTCCTGGAACAGCCTACAATTCAGTCAAACAATGCTCCATAGTTCAGCTGGTGTTGAGTACCCTTGGCTTCCATCCACTGAATTGCTTGGGATGGGTAAATGTATTTCCCTGAGGGCAGTAATGGACACATCATGTGAACAACTATGCCATAACATTGTCACGGGCTTCATTGCCTGCAGCAGATAGGATGAATGCCACTACGTCGGGAAATATTTAATTAGTGACATGCAATTATTGCATGAACTGTTTAATGTGATGATTACAATAATTAATATTGAATGTGACACAACCACACAGTTTGAAGTCGGCAATGTCATGAGTGACTGTTTTTACATAGTTTGTTTGCTTGCAAGTTCATAAGGTGAATACTTAGCATTAATTATCTTGCTATAAAACCATTGGCAACTGTACAGTAATACATTTTAGAGGTGCTATAATGTATACTAAACTCTACAGATCTCCTGCTGCTATCACCATACCAACAAAGACTGATGGTGCAAAATCACCAGTGGCTGGTGGATCACATGATCACAGTGTGACCTCTAATGATGGTGACAATAATTTAGCCAATCAAATTGAAGCATCACCTGATCATGAACAAGAACTCAGTACCATTCTCAATAAAATTATTGGTCGTACTGTTGTCAAGGTAACAGACTTGCGACAAGCTGCACAGTCAAAGAGTCAGAGTGACATTTCTGACAAGGATTTCATGAAAGCCATGCAAGTAGCCAATATCATTGAATTGGATTGCAAGGTATGCCCTAATATGGAAATGTTTATGTGAGCTAATTGTCAGATAGAAACATTTCACCCTAGTCTCATCTTATGGGAACACCTTAACTAAACTTTACTAATTTTGGCCAACTTGTAGATTGAAACGTTTCCATTAACAGTATTAAATGTGGTCCCTCATACATAGTGGATGACAACAGACAAACAGCCATCATTGTCATCAAGATTGTGTGTGTGTCGTCAAGTAGGTGATAATACTGATAAGGTAAGTCACTTTAATTGGAATAGGAATGGAAGTATATATCACTATTCTATTCCAGTACCGATTAATACTCGTTGAACTACTACAGAACAGCAAAGTAGTGACTTATAAAGAACTGGTCAATAAAGCTCAAGAATTGGGAGAGAAGCCATCCAGGGAGACCTTGTTAAAAACACTGAAGGTAATTCCCCTTGTGGTGTCATGTGACATCACATGATCCTTACAGGATTTGTGCACACACAAAAGTAATCGATGGATTATTAACTATGAGTTAACATGATGTAATTTATGATAATGCTCTGTCAGTCTTTTTATCAGAATGATATTTCTTTGCAGTTCGTCGTAACTTGTCAGATTTCCTCTTCCTGTGGTGTCACAATGTGGTCACATGATCACATCACATGACTACTTACAGTGCCCTCCATCTGGCCTGGGTGGCAGCTGAAGGCTCTGATGGTTCTTCTGCAGCTTGTTCTATTAGTGAATACATCTTAGCTAGAGCATCGTCAAGGTTACGATGTTGTTCACGGAACCTGTCTGAAGTCATACTAATTTCTCCAGCTTGGTTGATACGAGAACTAAACTATAACATTACATTAAGTATGTCTCCACACTGAACCATGTTACCCATAGCTCTAATGGTGGCTAGGTAACAGTATTTACCATTTCATGTAGCCGAGTCTTAACCCTGTCAGACAGCCAATCAGCAGATCGAATGTGAAACTTAACGAAGGCCTTAGTATTCACTACATCACAATGATGTCATGGTGATAATGTTGGCTGGACTACTCACACTTGTTCACGTTCTGTCCTCCTGGTCCACTGCTACGTACAAACTTGATCATGATCTTCTCTATAACAACAGTAGCTATGGTAACCACATAAACTAGAATTGTGTTGTAGCCTATTGAAGGAGAAAGTGCTTCGTGCAGTACTAGTGTTTGTGTGTTAGGTTTGATAAATATCCAGGGATGTACTTAGGGGGTTTCCTGGTTTTCTGGAAACCCCCTCTGAAATTTAAACTTGTGGACTTGCAGCAGGAACACCAGACTATCTTAGTTTGGCAGCAGACATGTCTACAGTGTGTATGGGAACTAACATTGAATCTTAAAAGTGGGAACAAGAGTATGTCTTTATAAAGATCAAACAGTCATATACGTACTCCAGTCAGTAATACTCTAATAGAAAAGTCATAAATGGAATTACAGTTATAAAATGGTTATTAATAATTCTTGAGTTATTAAATTGGAGAATTTAGATAAGTACTTGGTCACTACAATACCTGATCTGCTGACCAGCCATATATCATAATGATCAAGTATTTAGTAACTATGAAATCACGACTAGTAAATTTTGAAGCATTTTAATATGTAATATCTGGGCCCCTGTGCCTATAACTCACTATCAAATCTGGTCTTGGATACACTCCTGATATCTTATTGCCAGTAATGGTGAGCACCATGGCAACAGGTCCAGTATACAATTGTGAGCACACATAAAGGAACAGAAGAGTCATGTATTATAACTGGGGAGTAGCCAGATCATTTTATCTTTTTTTTTTTGTATTGGGTCAAGAAGAAAAAGGGTTTGGTGAACACAGTATAACACTTTTGTTCTAGTGCTTGCTGACTGGTGAGAATTGCACATGATGGCTGCGCAGTAGAACCCCCAAAATATTGGGCTGGGGATTCCAGAACAAAATTCTATACCAAATCCTTTTCCGTCCTACCCAATACAAAAGAAGAAAAAGTGATCTGGCTACATGAGACTATGGGAAGGATTGATTGCAATAGTCATGACTCCATAATATCAAGACCACACTCCCTCCTTTTATGTACAAGACCCCTGAAATTATGGTAACACGCCTGCTGCCATTTTCTGACCATTTTTGGCTAAATGTCTAAACACTTTAGAAAGTTTTTGCTATATTGAGTATGTCCGACCAAACAGCAGGATTTGTCAGACCATTTTCAAAACATAATTTCAGGCCCTGTGTACTCTTGACAAGACTACACCCTCTCTATTATACTAAATAGTGAGGCAAACTGTGTAATATCAATAACTCTTGTGATAGTGAATTCTATAATTTGATGGTTGAGGGTATCTGATCTGATGAATAAAATGGTGAATGTTTGGAGAGGCCAATAATTGGGGATGTTAAATTTATTGCAGTCTTGACAAAACCATGAATTATCTTATAAAACAGCACGAGTTACAATAAGATGCCTTGTGTAATAAGACTGAGGGGTAAATTGTCTACAAAAACTTCAAAGATAGAAAGATGAACATCCATATTTCATCATTCAAAATGTATTTCAGTTCATCTTTCTCTGTAATTCCAAAATTAGAAATCCAAATCCATATTTTAGATCTCTGCAAAATTTCCGTATGTCCATTTGATAGTCAACTTTCATTTTTCAAACTGTAGGCAATATTTAATTTTTCAGAAGTGACCTATGAAATTTCAGAAGAAGAAGCTGACATGAAGTAAGTACTATCACAAAGATTTTGTGTTAATTGCATAACTTACATTCCTTGAATCGCTGAAAATAATTTCTAAACCAGTGTTGTAGATTGCAAGGCTTCCATGAGACATTTAAAATTTGTTTCGGCCATCATAGGCAGATCTAGGAGACACTGTTATGAGGGGGGGGGGGGGGGGGGGGGGGCAAGAAGTTATGTGATATAACAGTGTACATTTCATTAAGAGAAGAATGCAATCTAGTACACAAGTTATAACCAGTGTTGGGCAAGTTACTAACTAGTTACATATTACATATTATTTACAACTGAACTATTTAGTTACAGTTACATATTACCCATAAAATAAAGTAACTATAATAATATTACATATTATATTACTTTGCGTCCACAGCCTTAAGCTGTCACGTGTGAAACTACCACTTTATCACGTGACATGATTGCATTGTTGGACAATGTGCAAATCTTGGTTATAAGTAAGAAGCTGGTGAATAAGCTTCATTCAGTAGGCCCCGTTACTTCATTGTGGCTAGGAGTTACTCAGAGGATAACTAACGAGATTAGTAACTTCGTTACTTGTAGTAATAATATTACGTAATATCAGACTTGTTATAGTAACTATATTACTTAGGTAACCCGTTACATTTGTAAGTAAAGTAACTTGAGTTATATTACCCATTTTTATAGCGTATTTCGTTATATTACTTAGTTACCACAAAAGTAATAAAATTACGTAACGCGTTACTCCCAACACTGGTTATAACCTTGTCTGGTATAGCTGGCTGGATGAATGAAGGGTATACACTTTCTAAGACTCTACTTGGATATCTTTTGAAAAAGTTAAAATTAGGTTTGAATTTGGGAGCATTTTTGATAGTTATTTTGCTAACAAAATGTTTTTGCAAAGCAAATAAAATTGGTTAGATAAAACCTGTTTGATGGTAAAGAGTACTAAACTAGTAGCTATTGTTAGAAAAATTGTCAGTTAATGACATCAGAATTGTGACTGTTTATTAGAGTAGTGACTGCTCTATTAGAGTATCTCGATCTTTAGAAATTCTAACTTCTTTTGTCTTATTTTCTTTAGAGTTATAACTGTAAATTGCATTTATAACTGTTGTCTTCTATTTTCCTGTTGGCTTTCTGTACTTCTGAATACAGTGTGATTCCTGCTCAGGTGCCAATATAGTCCTGTAGGTCCAAGGGGGACACAGCACCCCTTGGCCCCCCCTCAGATCAAGTCTACACATATACCAAGTCTCACGCTGGCATGCAGTCACAAGCTCACACTCATGGAACTGCTAATCTCAGAGTCGCTATACTCTTCTCAGCAATCTGCAACATTTGCTATCAATTATGAGCTCTAAGTCCAACTACATGTGCTTATAACTGAATACAGTAATTATACTTATAGGCACTTACTTCTATTTTTAAACATTAATGTTAGATTGATATCCAACTGCATTATGCATCAAGGTGTTTATGAGGAACTACCAGTTAATATGCATTATATCCCGTAAATGACAATTACTCTATTAACTTGTATGTTGCTTTGTACATGGTTATGTACCTATCAATGTCACGCCCCCTACCACAGGGTAGGGATTCGTCACCCAAACTCATCCCCAGGGTAGGGACATTTGCAACATGAATAGCCATATATTGTTAGTGATTCCCGGGATAGATAAGGGGATTTGTAACTCCAGGGGTGGGGAAATTGTCACCTAGTATTTGCAAATCCCCACCTCTGCCCGACCTGGAGTAGGTGGGGCTTGACATTGATAGGTGCATAATATTTACACAGAAAGTAGATAAACAGTGGCGCGTTAATTAAGGCCACTCCAATTTGTTTTTATGTTTCTGGTCATCTGAAGTTTGGTTTTATGTGTGGGCGGGCGGAGTTCAGCAACAAAGCAACAATGATGTGACTGCTCAACTAGAGTATTTTTGTAATTTTCTGACTGTTTTATTAGAGTATATCGATCTGTACTATGCACTATGCCCATTTCTTACAGGTTTTCACTGGTAAAAGATATATAGTGAAACGTAACTGAGCAGTTAGATTTAGCATGTTTGTAGCAGCCCAATATTTGTTTCTGAAATCCAGCCTTTTCAAAAATCTGATGCGGGCACATTCCCCATGTATTTCTGAAATTTCACTTTCTGTAAAAAGGATGCGGGCGGTGGACCAGAAACATAATTACCAATTGGAGTGGCCTAATTGTAAATCTCTGTCTGGTCGGGGCAATCTCACTCTTAAGTGGTTGTAAACCTTGACATTTCTGTAGATATCATAATTTATACTACGTAATGTGGTATACCCCACGTACAAGCACACAATACCTTTGGGTATGTCGTAACTTCTTGAGCTGGCCCATTTGACCTGCAGACGAAGTTAGTTGCTGAAGAGAAGCATTCGGTACCTTAGTGATCGCTACTCCGTGTTGAAACACGCCATGACCTGCTAGTCTACGACAAATCATCTGCTGTATCCCACAAGCGATAGCGATAGTTACACACCCTAGTCGCGTGATGTAAGCAGATAGAAGAAGGAAGGGATTAAGGTGCTCCTAGCAGATTGCATTTTAGATGTTCTGAATCATAAATTCTGCGATAACTACTGTAAGTTACTCGTTATTTTGATTAATTTAGGTTGCAAGTGTTCACAAATATGTTGGTGTGTCGATATTGTCACTTTCATTTCGTGCACGTCATTTTAAATACCGTTAAAAAGGCTTGGTAATTGTGAATGGCAGGATGGCCGAGCGGTCTAAGGCGCTGGTTTAAGGCACCAGTCACTTCGGTGGCGTGGGTTCGAATCCCACTCCTGTCAATTTTTTTTTTCGTTTTATGTACCTTTTTGTGACACGTTTTTATAGAACATTACCCTCAATTTCCAGCATTAGTATAGGCACAGCCAAGCCCAAATATGTCTTCAGACCAACCTCAAACCCTTCCACAATGTTTCTATAAATAAATTCTATGCTGACTAACTAACTAATGTCTCCAGCCAAGCATGGATAAGGGTACAGGCTTGATTTCTTCACTGTTCAATCTCCATCCTGACATGTGCCTTTTTGCTAACCACAGTACACACAATACACACCTTGTCCTCCTTTGTGTTCCAGTGCTTTTCGCTGACAACACAAAATGTCGATTGGCGCGATGTGGCTTCCCTGTGGTTGTGTTAGCTTATGGTAAGGCAGCAAGTAAATGAAACAAAAACAATCAGCGGAAAATTACGACATACACATGTGAGCTAAAACAATAATTATACAGTCAAGTTAGAAGGGAGACGCTGGGCATAGTGGGGAAGGATGAATACAAGGTAAAGGGGGAAAAGTGGGAACTGGTAGGTACTAGTGGATTAAATGAAGAGATGAATGGTATTGGAATAGTGTGTAGCATTAAAGTCAGAAGTCAGTTCGTAAACAGATAGATCTGGTCCGGAAAGTGCTAAAGGTCTACTACTAACTGTGGGCGGATGATAAAGGGGCAATTCTAACGGGTAGTGAGCTCGATAACTAGAGTGCCTCAAGTCATGTGGTTGCCCATCACACAGAGTTTCAGAAGCAATTCCATCAGCAACAACTAAAGGAGAGTTCACAGTATATGGGGGTGCTGAAGTTACCAAATGTGAAGTCTTCTGCTCTGCAACAGCAGCAACGGCCTCCTCAAGCAGCTCAAAATCAGTTGGCCCAATGTTCTCAGTCGTAACAGCTCATTGAGATGACGCAAAAGTGAACTGAATGTGTGAATCTTCAATACCAACGTCTTGAGGAACCGCATCTTCGGGGTCCAATGAAGCATATTCAACAGAAAGCAATGAAAACCTATTGGTGACAGGAAACGCAGAAGGAAAGTTATTATCAGACACTGTGTTGTCCCTGCAGAGGCCAGATGATGCTTCTGTCCAACTTTGTTCATTCACATTGGCACAGGGCTGACTGTTATCTCCCTCAACAACATCTTAGGGCAAATCCCCATCCTCCTCCACCGAACAACCCTGCAACCAATCATCCTCAGAGTGGGGGTGAAGTGCCCAACAACTTAAAATCATTTTGGCATTATAACAGTATAATTAGACACTCAGCCGTTCAACAAGGTGGCGAAAAGCCTTGCCTGTGGACAGCTCATTCTGCATAGTGGAAATCCGAGCAATTGAGTGAAGAATCTCTACACTTGAAGGTGTCCAAATACCAAAGTTATCCACTACTAAGGGTAAAAATTCATCTCCTGCTGCTTCTGTTAGTTCACCTCCTGTTAGCTTATTGCCCGTATTTTCCGTAGCAACTGGATTGATGCAGACATGACTCGTACTGTTCTTTGTTTGTAACACTGTGTAATGGGCAGAGCATAGCTGAAAACAAGTTAATGTTGTGCTACTTCTAAAAACCAGGTGCCATGCAACAAACAAACCTATCTGGGATTAATTAACAGTGTACGTCCCTAGGGCCATATTGCTGGCCCTAGGGACTTTTAGTTGTCCCCCTTTCAGTAGTCCAGCACACTTGCTCCTTGGTGCTGGGGGTGGTAGGCAAGGGCAGTACATCTAACCCGGGAAAAAAAATTAACTGTACTAAACTAATGCTTTGTTGCTCTCATACACAATTGAATCAGAACTTTTAACTATTTTTACGGTTTTGTCTTGCCAGGGATCCAGCTACCTGTGTTTCAGGTAGTTTTTCAGCTAGTTTTCAGCTAGTGGTGGCATGGGGCCAACTGCTACCACAGTATACAAGAAGTTAGCTTCCATGTTGGCAGACAAATGGGATATGAACTATAGTAAATGTTTGTTTTGGTTGAGATGTAGGCTTTGCTTCTCACTGTTAAGGTCTGCCATCATGTCCCTGAGGGGACATCGATCTTCTATACATCGTTCCATACCTGCTTGCGTTGATCTGGCCTATTCCGAAGGCAGGCTCAATGCTGATGCCCTCGTGTAGTTTATTTAACTGTCGCTGGTGTTATCCAGCTGTCCAGCACTTGACAGCCAGTGCTGGGATGGTGGCAAGGGCATTCCATCTAGCCCAGGAAAAAAAAAGGTAGTTGTGTATCCCAGAATCTAGGCCCCCCTTACCTTGTATATAGCTATTCCTGTATGTTGTCATTATCATGACGTTCACTACTACTACTAGTAATTTGTATTTCATAAGTGATGAAATATTTTGTAATTCTGTAATTACGTTGCTAAGCACTACTATAATTAAGGAGGCATACCTTGAACCTCGCCTTGAACAAAACGCTTTAACCCACTAATAATGCACAGAAGTATCTTCTTGACTGTTTTATAGTTCGTATATAACGCAAATTCTCCTTATAAAAACCGGTACTAGTCTGGCAGCGCCCGCCCCTTCGCTTTTAGAGTAAGGATCTGGTAACCATAGTATATGGTACTTATTATTATTTTATTATTATCAATTTTGTCAAAATGACAGGGTTGTACAGAAGGACAAGCCTGCAAATGTACTCCCCACAATTAAACATATATACAGTAACATTAATTGCACATGAATACAATGACTAAGACGAGACAGATAGCTAATAACAGAGCAATACACAATGGGTGTAACTAATCACTGGACTGGACTACTGAACTGGACTACTGGACTGGAACACTGGACTGACATATTTTTGGTTTTTACACATTCTGAGGTTGGTTTTATTGAGTCTAGCTAGCCAAGGGTCTTCAAAAAACTTGCAGCCTGCTACAGGAGTAAGCAAAAACTGACTTCTCACTACTTGTTATGCTCTACAGCATTTATACACTTCTTAGTATTGTGTTTTGGAGATTGTAATATATAGCAGTAGCTAACCAAAAATCATTTTACTATATTTGTACTACCTATGATACACTGTATCCTTGAACTAAATAGCTCAGACCCCTGGGACACAACCTATCCTTCGTAAGACAATCTATTGTAGCTAAATTCATTCCTACATGCAATATACAAACTCATTGCACAACTGTAGGGTTTTTCTGCTATCATGATCAGTTCTTACATGTGCTGGTTGGCATACTATAATATGTGACCAAATTTATTAGCATTGTACAAGCTTGCTACTACTTCCAATTGGTTAACCATAACTAGCACATTCCCTACAGTATACTGATAAGGAGTATAGGTATATGTACTGTAGAAGAACATAATAAATAGAAGTGAAATCACTAGAAGTCAGTTTTTGCTTACTCCACTCCCCATACTCATCATTTTAGTAGCAGACTGCAAGTTTTCTGAAGGCCCTTGGCTAGCAGGAATCAATAAACCAACCTCAGAATGTGTAAAAACTAAAAATATGTCAGTCCAGTAGTTCAGTCAAGTGTTCCAGTCCAGTAGTCCAGTCCAGTGATTAGTTACACCCATACACAACAGGACAAAAACTAGAAAATTATTTGAATAGAAATTGGCGAACTTGTGCTACTGGAATTCAAATGTGGTTTCAAATTGCGCGTGACGTAATAATTTACCTGTTTTCAGGCTGTTGTAACTCGGCGAAGAAAGCACAAAACTTAATACTTCTCAACGTAGGTCTACGGCGTGTGTATCTCAGAGTCTTGCTCGGAGAGTATCAGCTGCTTTCCAACTATTCCGAATTCGGTAACTATGGTTATTGTGTTATTCATGGCACAAAGTACACATTTTATGTCACAAATGCTTAGATACTGCGATTTGATTGGCTCTACCACTATAGTGGTAGTAGCACAAGTACCATATACTACGATTACCAGACCCTTACTCTAAAAGCGAAAGGGTGGGCGCTGCCAGACTAAACCAGCACATATTAACTGCAAAGCTTACCTGCCCAGAAGTTTAATACAGCTGTACAGACTCTATGTGGCCTTTATTTATCACATAAAGGCTGTCTCTAGCGAACAATATTTTGCTCATGTGGCTGCGGAAAGACAAACAAATTACAAACATACAAACAAGAGTTCATAATAATATACTGAGGAGAGTATCCTACTCTCATATATCCCTATGATAGGGTCCGCAAACCGATTTACAAATTCCATTGTACATCATAGCATACCATTGCTATATAGTTCCACCATGAAACCAGAAGCACGATTGTTGTCTTCACAGAAATATTGAATTTTATATCTCACGAAATGTAAAATTTATTTTTTAAATTTCGTGCTTCACACAGATTACCGGATGAAGCTTGCTATTTAGCCAGATCTTATCTAGAGTTGTTGTAGTTAAAAAGTACACGCAGCAATAAGCAAATGATTTGCTACATTCCCAGCACAGGGCTGCTTTCTTTCAAAAATCACATAACGAAGCACGATGTTTCAAATTCAAGCTGCCCTACCAGCCAAGACAAGTAAAGCCAAATATTCTTCACAGTATTCTGATACGGTGTTGGGTGCATAGTCTGTCTATGCTGTTAGTCTGGAAAGGATCTGAGACTTCTCACCATCTGGGTGACGAGCGTCAAAATTTTCGTGCTTTATTTCACAGGATTCTCTCAATGATGCAGAAGTCTCTTCCAGCACATCTGATGCCGCACTGATCACTTAATTTTGTTTAGAATGATGCTAAAAGATGGATCAAAATGTTTGGCAGTAGTACCAATCGTTGTTTCTGTGATTTCATGTGATGTAGTATTCCAGCAGCTCGCCAGGAGCCCCATCTAGCTCGATTCGAAAACTTGCTTTTTTCAGTTTATTTTTGAATATTTTGCAACATAATGGTGCTGTAGGGTGATCTAGTAAAGATTTGAAGCCACTGTGGAGCATAAGAGGTGAAGTCAGTTTTGGACGATTTAGTTGCCTCCTGTGGTCTAGAGCTTCGAATGACACGTGGAGGGTATCGATGAAATAATAATTGATAACCACTGGCACCGACTGTCCAGGGACATCTTTTGCCATCGAGTCTGTCATTGATGGGTATTGTGGCTGCAGAAGCGTTGGAAATGACTAGAAGGTACAATCTAATTCCCAAATGTTGCAGAAAATTTTGATGCTCGCCACCCAGATGGGGAGAAGTCTCAGATTCTTTCCAGACTTACAGCATAGACAGACTATGCACCCAACCTTATCACAGTACTGTGGAGAATGTTTGGCTTTCTTGTCTTGGTTAAGGTAGGGCAGCTTGAATTCGAAAGTTCGTGTTTCGTTTTGTAATTCTTAAAAGAAAGCAGCCCTGTGCCGCGAATGTAGCAAATCATTCGCTTACTGCTCTGTGTACTTTTAACTACAACAACTCTAGATATGATTTGACTAAGTAGCAAGTTTCATCCGGTCGTTGGTGTGGAGCACGAGATTTTAATAATACATTTTGCATCTCGTGAGATACAAAACGGCAATATTTCTGTGAAGACAACAATCGTGCATCTAGTTTCATGGTGGGTCTAGCAATGGTATACTACGATGAATATCCCACATTGGTAAGGGGATTGATTTGTAAAAGTATTGGAGTCATTGGACTCACGTGAGATGATTCCAATATTAATCCCTGGTACTAGTCTGTATATCTATGCTTCGGCTGGCTGTGGGTGTGTGCCTAATTTTAAAAAAGAAGCGTAATGGCCGCCTCTCTTTCTGTTATGTAATTGATTGTTGGGATGTACATTCTGACGTAAAATTCATTTGGTGCCATTTAGTGTGGTAGCCACTGGAAGTTTAGGGATTAAATGTCCACTAGTATATCTGCCGGTATGGACAACCTTCCTTCCTTCTTCTTCCTTCTTTCTCTACTTTTTTCTTTGATCCCTTAAAATTCCTAATTTTCCTTCTATTCTAATTATGTTCACCAGCGAAGAAGAAATAGCTATGCATTGCTAGCTTGTGAGTGATTTCACCGTTTTACCCACTTAATAAATGTATGACTTGCCTGCCTTACAATAGATGCTATGATCTCACACATATTAACTGACCTACTGATCAGTGAAGGTTACAGTAATTGTGTCATTGTTAGATGCATGGCTGCACGAAGTAGTGTACTAATGAAATCCCTGAAGGATTGTAGCTGTGGGAAGATCCTGGAGGAACTTAAATGTTAGTGATATACAAATGGCTGCCATTTCTTACCGGCCCTTCATAGCTGTTGTGACACTACTGCAACAGTCAACACAACCAATTGAAGATGACAATGATCATTTGGCACCATTTTGTGAACTACTAGAAGCGGCCTTCACCAAGGGACTGAAGTGTAAGGGTTACCTTAGGGGTAGCAGTGTATGTGTGTGTTCTCTGCAGCTCCTAATTCAATGTTTGGTTTAAACAAGGAGAGTTACTGGAATTGGATTGTGTCGCTGGACCAGTATTACTTCAATAACAAGTGAGCCAGTAACTTGTGAGGGGCATAACTAATTGTCATGGCTACAGGCACAACCCAGTGCTACAGAGGACCATTGAAGAAGTGTCATCATGTTTACAGGTGCATGGATCAATTGGTCGTGGCAGGTGCTTCATACGTTCTGCCCTCAACACCAAGATAATATCTGTTCCAGTTGAACAGCTAGTCAAGAACCACAAGCTAACTTATGTGAGTGTTGATCCAGTTGCTATAGCAACATGATGCTATATACTACTAGTTCTGGTACGGGACGGACTCCATTATTAATCAAGAGGAGTATAAGAGTATGGTGTTACCGTGGTGATGATGATGTCATCATGATGTGGCTTATAGGATCATTGATGTCCATCTTGTTTGAAGTGACTGCAGTTGACTTCTGTCTCAACCAGCAACATTCCAGCTTCCTGGATGAGACCTGGATCATACCAGTAATGAAACTTACATCATATAAGTTGTTCTTCGCATATGTTAATATTTTGCTACTGTTGGTAGCTGAATACAACAGCAGCTTGTAAAGTTGGTAACTAGTTAATATAGTTGTCTGGTGAGCTATACATTCAATTAATAAGAAACACTCGATATTTTGTGAGAGCCAGTTTTGTGACCTTTGCTAACACGTGGTCTTGTTGTAGTCATTTCAGAGAGTTGTGTTGCCACCACTGAAGACGCTTGACCTGCAAGTTTGGTGGGTACATTAATGACAACATCACTGTTGCTATGGTTACATTATAGTCATGTAGACCAACGTATTCTTGTAGTTGCCATAGAGAAGGGATGCTTAGCTCAACAGGTATGAGTAATAACCATTACAATGTGTTGTCATGTTAACATTTAGGGAGGTGTGGCACCTGGTGACATCATTGATGAGTTTGGAGGGCACTTACTACACAACCCTCCTAAGGGCAAGGTAATTTCCCTTTCCTTATCATAACAATTAACACCCATCACTTCATGTACAGCTGTTGAAGATATTAAGAAGTTGTTCGAGTGGAATAGCTCTACAACTTGTGAAGCACAAGCTCCCAAGTGGAGACATCTTCCCTCCGATTCATCGCAGGAAGTTGTTGTACGAGAGCAGCATCAAGCAGAATAAAGGGAGTGGCTCACAGCAGCAAATTGGGCGGAGCAAGTTAGCAAGATTGTTTTCAGCCAGTACTAGCTACCCCAGCAGGTGGGCGTGGCTGTAATAACTAGTGGGCGTGGCTGTGACTTACATTACAGCACACAGCAGAACCTTGTCTATCTCGGGAGGGTAGATAACATCAAACAGAGCAAGGTAATGTCCAGATTACTTGTGAATCAGAGGTAGTTGTCCCTTTGTAGTTGTGCTCTGGGTGGTTGATCCCTGGGTGGTTGGGCACTACTGACCCTTTCACAGTTTCACACCACTTGCATCTTACTTTGTTGGACAGCACTCGCATGTAAAAGGTTATTGTCTTCATGCCAGGAAACAATACCAAGGCATTAATTTTCTGTAGCAACACTTTCTTGAAGGAACATAAGCATAGACATTATAAGTTATAATATAAAACTGTCTGGATCTACTATATTGCTTCAAGTTACGACCCCCTGGAATTTTTATTTTTGAAAAGGTCATAAAATTCTTTCCACTTCACTGTATATCACTAAATCACAAGTTGTTCATTACATGTATTGAAATGAGCTGTTCTACTGCTCTATACATCCATTGATTAAATAAAGTGGGGCCAGGTATTTATGCAGAACCATACCATGGTTGTTCTATTAGAAGTACATCTTACATGAAACTTTGAAAAGGACAAAAACAGTGGCCGGAACATTGGCTATGCTAAGAGTGAGACTGCAGTATCAAACAGTATGATAGTAGTGTTTAGTAGAGTTCTCTCCTAAAGTGACGATGGGTGGTGCTAGAAACAGTCCATCATGGAAATGTGTCTATATCCGGCTGTTATCACTGTATTTGATGTTGAATGGAGTAAGATTATTTTGTAAAGGTGATTTTTGCCACTTTTAAAAAAAATCATCAAGATCTCTTCACTGCCTGGCCACAGTCACAAGCTAGAGCACGGCCACCATTTTACGCCACAACAATGAAGTCACGAGTGGGATGTGCTTTTTGTGGTTCCATCGAATGTCTGCCTTCAGTGTTTTGCCATTCATATTTTATCTTTATAATTGAATGGTTGTCTTCTTCTTCATGCCAGGAAACTATACTGTATCAACACTTTCCTTGAAGGAACATATTTAGATGTCTTGTAAACTATTTGAGGTGGTTAATGGACTGTGGCATATAGTGTAGCAACTGGCAAGGCTTATAAAATTATTGTGATGGCCAATGATTCGAACAGACCACCACACCTCTAATAATCAGTGCTGAGGCCATGCCCCTCAACAATCTAGCTACAGAGAACAACAAGGTATTGCACCACGCCCCCTAGAATTTACTGCGTAGCTGAGTAGCAAGATCGAGATACTCTAATACAGCAGTCACATCCACACATGTAGTTTCAGTGACATCACATATCAACACCAGGTCACACCGCTATAAAGTCTGTAGTGTATGCTTTAATCTGAACAAAACTCTGCATGATGACAGTAGCTATGAGGTACTTGGCATTGTAGCAAAGTGGTCTAAATTGGTTTCACCATCTTTTCAATGCCAAATTAGGGAATTGCCTCATTGCTACCATCATCCCTTGTTTTGTTACTTTTTATCATATTCACAAGACTTGCTTGTATTGTGTTGGGATAGGTTTGTGAGGGTTCTGGGACACAAATGGATATACTACCAATTCACACATTAGAATACTTGGTATTGATACTGAGGTGTTGGGGTTGAACTGTGAGATCATGTGATGTGTGATGATCAACCTCTGCTTGTGAATGCAATTCTGCACACCTGATTGGCCACACGCATGATCTGTGTTTTTTACAAACAAGCTCCTTGTAATAACACAACCAATATACTGGCTACTTTAGATCGTTATACAATGCCAGGAGCATGCTCACACATTGTGTAAACATTTACGTGAATCACATTTACAGATTACATGTACAAATTGTTCAATTGCATTTTTCACAAGCAACCTGAAATTCCCAGTTTAATAACTGTATGTTGTATGTCTCCATGCCGACTGCATCATGTGATTATGTACCTACTAGCCATCAGATCATGTGATCAACAGTGCTGTTGACAAGTTGCTCAAGGAGAGTACCAATAAGCCACAGGTGGGTGGTACCCTTTAGACATGTGATCATAGTGTGACCCCTGCAGCCGATGGTGTTAAAACTAAACAGTTTTCAGAGTATTTCATTATTTGATGATAAGGAGCGTTCTGTGAGTTGTCATTATGAGCTGCTGTCCATTATAACATGGTCCTAGTTGTTTGCTAGTTTTGTGTACAGTGAGATCTGCTCCTGTGCTGTGTCTACACACCATCCAACCTGTATTGGACTATTAACTGGGTAAGGGGTGACTATTAACTGGGTAGGGGGGTGATTAGTAACTGGGTAAGGGGTGTGACCCATTGCATCATTCACATAGTGTTGCTACAGTAGTTACACAAGTAGTATACAAATGCAACTACAAATATGGGCTCAAGATACACAGTATTAAACCCATGCCAGCCCAACAAGCTGGCATGCCACACCAGTGTGTTGTTAACAGGATCAATAATATTGCAATTTTTACCATATGTAGCTTTTATGTTGTCTTTACGGAATGAGATGATATTTTTGTGTAATGCCTTCCACCTCAGTAGTCCGATCACCCAGAGATGTGAGCCCTCCAGGTATGTTACAAGGCCAATTTTGGAAATTATTGGACAGCCTAAAAATTGCCAATTTTGGCTACTTCTTGCAAACAAAAGTTACCACTTTTGGCAACTTTATAAAGCAGTGTAATGCCAAGCTATAGGACTGCTAAGAATTTGCCAGTTTTGGCAAGTTTTGGTAACTAAGTTTCTATCTAACTTTGGCAACTTTTGGAAACCATCAAAAGTTGCCAAGCCTGAAACTGCTGATGGTTTCCAAATTTGGCAGTTTAAGATGGTGCTCAAAACTACCAATTCTGGCAATAAATGTACTCTTTTTTATGAAGACCAATGAATAAATCAATTGTGGGATCTAGTTTGCAAAAATGGCAAAATTTGATGCCCACTATTGGACTGTTCATGCATACTAAAATTACCACTTCTGGCAATTTCTTGCAAATAAAAGTTTCCACATTTGGCAACTTGTAAAAGTTGCAAAACTATTGTATTGCTTACAAATTGCCAGTTTCGGCACTTTTCTGAGGTTTCCACTTTAGGCTACTTTTGGAAGAGCCAAAAGTTGCCCCAAAACTGAAAACTATAGTCCAAATTTGGTAGCTTGAACATCCACAAACTGTGCTTGTACCTATCCATTCTGCATTCCGGCAATACAACTCAATTTTAACTAAGAAAATTGAGAACTTGGACTTAATTGGCAACTGGATTAGCAGATTTTGTGATCTAGTTCACCAAAAAGATGGTGAAAGGTTTGACTCAATATTAAGTTAGCAGCTTTGTGAACTTTAACACTGTAATGCTCACTTTCATGCTTAATACCGGTAAACTGTAAGTGTCAAAGTTTCCAAAACTGGCAACTTTTAGACTGTTGTTATAATTGCCAAAAACAGCAGCTACTGCACACGCTTTTATAAAATTGTCATTTTTGGCAATTCTAAGAATTTGTCACACAAACTTACCAATTGTGGATAACCGAATCCCACAATCAAACTCTCTATCATCTTTTATAAAAGAAAGTACATTTATTGCCAAGTTTGGATACTTTTGAGCATCATTTGTGGTTACTCAAAGAAACACAAAAGTTGCCAATATTGGCAATTTTGGGTTGCCTGAAGTTGCCAACTTTCGGCGGCCTGAAGTTGCCAATATTGGCAATTTTGGGTTGCCTGAAGTTGCCAACATAGTCAACTTTGGGTGGCCTGAAGTTTTGGGTGGCCTGAAGGTGCCAATATTGGCAACTTTGGGTTGCTGAAAGTTGCCAATTTTGGCAACTTTTAGGCTGTCCAATTGTTGCCATAACCAGCTTGTAACATACCTCCTCAATCACTTGTTTTCTCTCCTTTTTCTCTTGTTTTCTCTCCTACCATTGACCTTCACTACATTAGTATAACAATGAAACAAAAGCACTGTGAATTAGTTCTGCAGGTTAGTTTGCAAAATGGTAGTGTTCCGCGATTAAGTAAAATAATGTATCAGTGTCCATGCCATGTAGCAAATGTCTTCATATTAATGGTGGCTGTGTGCTGCCTTTAGCCTTAATTGTGACTGTGGTCAGGCAGTGAGGCGGGCAGACCAAAATATGGGTTTTGACAAGTTTTAAAAATTCTATATCCAGCTATCTGTTTTCTTGTTTTTAACATTGTGGAGTAAGACCATTCTGTAGCCAATAAATTTTAGTGATTTTTTTAGATGCATCACTTTAGGGGGAACCAGGCTTGGGGGAACCCTACTGAACAGTACTATACTGTACTGTTTTTTTTTTGTTTTGATTCAGTAGTGGATGAAATTAATGTACATATAGATGCAAAGTTTTAAAGGACATGCAAGCTTAATTTACATGATTATATTATCCATATAGTGCTGGTGTCACACTGCTCAATGACACAACTCCATCTTTCTCATGTATCGTGTTAGAGGCACCCTCCCCTGACCAGGTAGGTTGGTTAACTGTTGTGGTGATTTATAGAGGATTTTCTTTTAGGCTATGCTGGTGTGCCAACAAATTGGTAGGTTGATATAATTATAATAATATAACATTACTACACATATATTAGCTGAAGGTTTCCAGAAGACAACTTGGTTTGTGCCTGCAAATTGACTAAATTAAAAATATTTATTGTAAATATATTTGAAATACTAATTTTATTATGAAACTTTTACTCTGCGCGTTAAATAGAAATGCTTGCAAAAGGCAGTATCAGAAGTGTACCCTCAGAAGTGTGAAAGTAACGGCTTTGATGGCTAGAGTTACTCGCTCGTCGCGTAGTAAAACAGGTGCTCGCCTATACATTTCCTGGAGAATACAATAACGTCGCGTGTGTGTGCTATTAGGTGGAGCAGCGGACAAGATCAGGTTCAAGTGCGCGTTAAACAACACGATCTTAGATGTGCTGCGCTCCAAGGGCTGGCAGGAGGTGAAAGATGAAACTAATGAGTGGGATTTCTACTGGTGTGACGTGGGATGGATGAGAGAACACTTTGACCATTGCTACATGGAGGAACATCAGAGGGTGTGTCACTTCAGGAACCATTACGAGTTGACCAAGAAGAATTTAATGGCGAAAAACTTGAGAAGATTAAAGAAGAGTCTCGAGAGGGAGTCTAAAGTGGAGGCAGCAAAGTGTGATTTCTTCCCAATGACATTTGAGCTTCCTTCAGAGTATCACATATTTGTGGAGGAGTTTAAAAGGAACCCTGGGACTATTTGGATCATGAAGCCAGCTGGGAAGGCTCAAGGCAGAGGAATCTTTTTGTTCCGTAGACTAAAAGATATCACAGATTGGAAGAAGGAAGATCCTTTCAGTACAGCTCGTCGTGACCAAACTGACCAACAGACAGAGAAAGAACCTCCAGAGACTTATGTTGTACAGAGGTACATTGATAATCCATATCTTATTGGGGGGAAAAAGTTTGATATTCGTGTTTACGTGCTAGTGACATCTTATTCTCCTCTGAAGGTGTGGTTGTATCGTAGTGGATTTGCTCGTTTCTCAAATACTCGTTATTCACTGGACTCAATTTCTGACTCATACGTACATTTAACTAATGTAGCCATCCAAAAGACAGCTCCAGATTATGATGCAGAGAAGGGATGCAAGTGGTCCCTACAAGAACTGCGTGCTTACCTGTGTGCTAGACATGGCCAGGAAGTGGTTGAACAGATCTACCAACAACTTGATGAGATATTTATCAAGAGCTTACAAAGTGTTCAAAAGATAATTATCAATGACAAACATTGTTTTGAGTTGTATGGGTTTGATATAATGTTTGACGACCAGTTAAAGCCATGGATCATTGAAGTGAACGCCTCTCCGTCACTTACAGCTAGTAGTCCTACAGATTATGAGCTCAAGTTTGGATTACTGGAGGATATGCTTCATGTTGTGGACATGGAAGGAAGGTTGACAGGCAACGAGAAGAGAATTGGCAGTTTTGACCTAATATGGCAGGATGGTCCAGTACCAGCTGATGAAATAGGACTACATTGTGGACAACCATTGACCTTCACTACTAACAGTTTCCTTGGTTGCCACAACAACCGGGTAGAACAATTAAAACACTTGTTTAAATTATCTCCTTCTAATAAATGTTTATTGTGAAATCTTATCAGTCATTTACATAATACACACGAACAACTGTCATAGTATTAGACATCCTCCTTTACTGACGAAGGGGTTGTCGCTGCTTGGTATTCCATTTACCAACGGGTCCGGGTGGCCTAGAACGTAGTCCTTCAAACTACACGGGCGATAACTGACGAATGAAAATGTATACTCGATCAATGCTTACTCTTGGGATACGTCTGAGACGTTACTCCTTTGAATACTCAGTTCTTTCCTTAGCTGGTCCGTTGTCATTTGTAGCTTGTCGATTTGTCCGTTCATCTGAGCCATCTTGTAGCACGTCTCCCACGAATATAAACTCGCTGCTGTGAGAAGAGGCTAGAGGCGTTGCGCCTGGTCAATTCTGAAATCCAAGTGTGAATGCTAATTACGAAGGTGTTGCTATGGTTGCACTGAATGGACTTGTCATGTTTTCTGCGACAATTTGGTGCAATCCTATACTGCACGGATTTGTCATTGAGGTATTTTGTCCCAGAGGTAGTGCAGCAATCCAGTGAGCCCTTACTACATTAAACAGCATCTCAAACTACAAATAGGCAAGCTAGACTGGTCTTCTAAGAGCCTACACACCTGTTTTTATTGTAAACCCATCTCCAGTCTAGGGCTTGTCAACCTGCTATGGGTACTCCATACCATCAACAAGTTTACTTATAAACTGTAGGAGCAACTTTCACCAATTTGTTTACAGTATTCTCACTATACATAGGTTGCCATCTCAACTTATTGTCAACACTTAAAAAGACTTCATCTGTTAGTTGACAGGACACAATAGAAACATGGTTAGTAGTTAGTCCAGCTGGGACCAGTAGTCATTGGACAACATGCTACTAATATCACACCACAACAGAATGACAACTGGAGATTTGAACAACTAGCTACTAAACAAATGGAAACCCTTCCACCCTACATGCCAGAGCCTTTCTCTGAGTAACGAAAAGAAAACTGACTTACTCTGGCCAGTAGCATTCCGGTAATGCCTCACAGGTTGCCACAATGGGTAGAATGTACTCATACACTAGTTTTATCTCCTAATAATAATTGTGAAAGATAATTTGCAACCTCAAGAGGCACTGGTGCAATCCATGTACAACTAAACAAACAAATACTCTGTTATATAAAACATTGTTGAATATAACGTTACTGTGGTGTTGGCGCCGACTCATAGTATGACACAGCCTCCCTTTGTGATGAAAGGATTGTCGTTCTTGCGTACTCCAGTCACTAACGGGTCTGGCTGGCTGGCACAATATTGCTTTAAACTAAACGGGCGATAACTAACAACATTAAACATACACGTTGTTAACTCACTCTTCGGCAACCACTGATATTTTACTCCTGTCGATACTAGCCTCTTTTCTTAATTGATCGGTAGTCGACTGTAGTCTCTCTATTTGTCCGTTCATTTGGGCCATCTTGAAAACTAGTGTCCTTTCTAATCCGGGCTAATCGCTGTATCGTTTCTTTACGCCTCTTCGGAGATTCCACAGTTCTCACGTGGTGTAGTGTGAGCGGATACCGTGCGAAAAAGATGGAGCACATTGCAGACATTGGCGACGCAAATGGAGCGGCTCAGTATTACGACACAGCGGACCAGTCATACAGTACCGTGGACCAGTACTACAGTGCGGAACAACCAGCGTATAGTGAAGGTGAGCCATTGGAGGGGTACTGTGAGTATAGTGTGATGGATCACGTGTGCAGTAAAAACAGATGATAGAGATGACAGACATCACAGGAGGTCGCCAAGTAAGAAGAAGAAACGAAAGAGAAGTCGCTCGCGTGAGCGTAGACGTAGCAGATCCAGATCTCCGGGGAGAAAACGAAGTAGATCACGTGAGAGACGCAGGAGTCGGTCACGTGAGCGAAGAAGGAGAAAGTGGGTGTGGATCGTAAGATAGTTGTCAGTACTTTTTGCTGGTGAAGCATGCAATCATATACTTTGTAAAATTTTTTTGCCTATCATTGGTTGGTTTTCACATGAGTCTCGTTCATAATTTTTAAAGAGGTCCTAATAGTTTTGCATGACAAAAAAAAGCAGAAGTCACAGGTACAAGATTTCTACTAATTGAATTTGCTGTCATGCAAGAACTTCTGTAGTAGTTGATATGATGATCATATGATATAGGTCAAGATCAAAGTCACCAGACAAGCCACCAAAGAGCAGACGTAGATGGCAAGTTAGCTTGTTAATTTTGTTAAAATGTTATAGTGTTTTGTTAGGGCATCCAAGTACTGGGATGTGGCCCCTCGAGGATTTGAGCACATCTCACCACTCCAGTTTAAGGCCATGCAAGGTAGCATGTCTCACTATGACATTGTTGTTATTGTGTTGTTGCCATGGTAGCTGCCGGTCAGGTGCCCACTGCGGGGATCCCCCCACCAGCACTTGGACAAGCCACAGAAGCCTTACCAGTACCCCCACCCCCATTGCCTGCAGCCAGCCAAATGACACGACAAGCTAGAAGACTTTACATTGGCAATATTCCATTTGGTATAACTGAGGATCTGATGTTACGTTTCTTCAATGATAAGATGGTTGAGTCCAATCTGTTAGCTGCCCCCGGCAACCCTGTATTAGCTGTACAAATTAATATGGACAAGAACTTTGCTTTTGTAGAGGTTTGTGTAACTTGTCACCCTCACACTGTGTAACATTCTTTGTTCACAGTTCCGTTCAGTGGAAGAGACAACAAACGCGATGGCATTTGATGGTATAGTGCTACAAGGTCAAAGTTTGAAGATTCGCAGGCCGAAGGATTACCAGCCTATACCTGGTTTGACTGGTCAGTTATATTTGATTGGCTAGATTGTTGCATTACCGTATAGATGCTATGCCGCGTCATATTCCTGGCGTTGTGTCAACAGTTGTCAATGATGGACCAGATAAGATATTTGTGGGTGGACTACCCACGTATCTTAGTGATGACCAGGTTACCATATATTATGTATAGCAACAGTTGTTAGGTTTAGGTGATGTGCAGCGACACCAGCATAACAGGGAACAGTAGTGGCTGTTGTTTTTCTCTTTTCTAGCTTTTGTTTCCCTCTAGCATAACTGCAGCAGCGGAGCATGTACAATTGTGATGTGTTCTAGTTTTGACCCTGTAGGTTACGTCTTGCCTCTGGAGCTGCTGCTCATGTGAGCACTGATTGGGGGGGCTTCCCCGTGGTATGATTTGCTACCTTATTAGGAAATGATGTAGTTCATCAAGAGTTTATAGCGTTAATAAATATAGTGAGAGTGTCTAACTGGAATACAGCCTGGAGAACTACCTCAGAATGAAAGCTTGACCTTATTAGCACTTTCCTATCACCAATTTTATCAACAGTGTACAGGTTATATTGGAAGTTAGACACACTCTCTATCTGTTATATGATGTTTTGTGCATTATTTAGAGTAATGGTGTACCTTACAGGTTAAAGAGTTGCTGTCTTCATTTGGAGAATTGTTGGCATTCAACCTGGTAAAGGATAGCGGAACATCATTCTCAAAAGGTTATGCTTTTTGTGAGTTTGTGGAGACTGCTGCTACTGATCAGGTTAGCTAGCTATGTGATCTGCCTGCATGATGTCACCTAACCCGTCAAACAGGCTATACAGGGTCTTAATGGCATGCAGCTGGGCGAGAAAAAGTTAATTGTTCAACGAGCTAGTGTTGGTGCTAAAGGTGGTCTGCCACCAGAGGTTATAACTATATGTGCTTGGCTATTACCATGACAACTGTTCTCCCCTCAGGCACTAATAGACTCTACACTGGTTGGTCTACCTCAACCTATGAACATCCCGGGATTATCTATAGGAGCTGGTGGTAATCAGATGACACCAGTATTGTGTCTTATGAACATGGTGGACATGGAAGAACTGGAGGATGATGATGAATATGAAGGTGTGTCGTTTGTATCCCCCCAGTAACAGATCAAGTGAAAGGCTTCCACATGTAGTTGTCTTTGTCCTTAAGTAGGGAGAAAAAGGGTCTGAATCCCACAATCATCTTGACACGTCATGTGGTTACTTCACAAGTATGCAGTCATGCGCTTAAACCCCATTGTAAAACTACTAAAAACTCTGGTTACCTGTGAATCAATAAAAGGCTTGTATATCACTGGTAGATGTCAAAGAAGATTGACTGGTTTGTAAATGCACGCTTGTGATTTATAGAAGCGAGTGACTACGATTTGAAAATGCATCTCATTTCTTTGGTTAACCCTCTCACCGTCATAACCTCCATAAGGCAGATTGATCTAATAACTTATGTGCTGGGTACAATTTCGACTTCGCTACAGCTTGAGAGTGTTTACACTGAAGTCCTCACGCCCACAGGGTCTCGGTTATTGGGGTAAACGGATCACGGATTATTGCACGAGAGTTACATAATAATGGATAATGTCTCATCATGAAAGAAGACTGGTTTGTTAGTTCCTCAATTGTTGTGAATCATGTAAGAAGGAATGAAAGAAGACAATCTGTAACAATGGGGACAGTTTCAAGCTACTTTTCAGGACACATCATGGTGGCCATGCGTTTCTTTATACATGCACATTGGGCGTGACATTGGAAAACTTGAAGAAACTGGACCTGATGTCTGATGTGAATCACTCTGTTAGTTAACACCTTAGCGAAGTATCATTATATACTCTCAGATAGAGGTAGGATCGTGTGTACAGCTGATTTTACCGACTTTATTGTTTAAAGGGGCAATGAATGGTTTATACATGAAACTGTCATTGTTATGGATCAAATGTGTCATTAAAGTGACAGTCTTTTATAAACCTTGTATAACGATTGTAAGCCAGGTGAGCTAGCTTAGAATGCCCACTGTGCTGTCTACATTGAAACAAAGGCGATACATCATGGTAGAAAGTGTATATTATATTGTTTGAGACAAAGCGTTTCACACAACAAGGGAGTGTCACATTGGCACATGCTGCAGGTAGATCTGCGACTGCGTTGACCGGCAAAAATTTCACCTTGACTCTTGACTTGCAGCATTTATTGTCTTTGACCTGTGACTTGAGAATATCTTAGCTAACTTATTTATCTATTTTCCAATATGCACCTGTGCTTGTAACCTAGTATAATAGTTTCTTGGTGCGTGCTACCAACAGCTGGGAGAGAAAAATCATTACAATCACGGCAAAATGCCTGTTGGAACTTTGAAACATCTTGGAGATCCTTACTTCTTGTGAGTTACGTATAGTTTTTGATTGTGGGTTTTGAACTTTCCGTCTCATCTTAACCCTTGACCCACTGTAAGAGCTATTTTGTGGCCTTGACTGTTGATTTAGAGAGGTTGACCGCAGTTGCAAATAGGCAGGCGTCTATTGTGCTTTTTGAGCTTCCAATTATTCTTTCTGGCAATTCTTTTTAAATTGACCTATTCCCAAAATTATTCCTGTAATTTGTGCAAAAGAAAGCATATGAGTTAGAGTTTTACATAAGTGACTGCTATATTAGAATTATGGACTGGAAGTTGACTGCTCTATTAGAGTATCTCGATCTTTTTAATTGTTTTTATGCTTGCACTTTTTCAGTGTTGTATCCAAAAAAAAATTTGCACCAGACTATAAGAAAGACTTGTAATTTTGCACTAATTATTCCTAGAACTCATCCGATTATTCCGGAATATTCCCCAATTCTTTCCACTATATTACGTTCACGTTGAGCTGAACCCTCAAATACGATTGCTACATCGCATGGGCCTCCTGTATTGCTCGATACGTAGCGCTTCTCGATCTGCTAAAAATATATTAAAAGCGCTTCATTCGAATATAAGACACTCCAGTTATGACACTGTAAAGTTTCGCCATACATTTTCAATGGGGAAGCCTCTAAAGCGCGGCCCTTTTATGTTCATGTTGACACATGTTTGTGGCGAAGCCAGACGTCACACACCTGCCCTCAACACGCATGATTTCACCATCCATTATGTAAGAGGCTGTAATACACTTTTACAAGAAAAATAAAACAGATTTTGTGTGTGTAAAACAGAGTTGCATAAGTAGAAGAGCTGGGGCCATTGTTGTACTGTATTTAGAAGATAAGTGACCTGCTGATATTCAGGGAAAAAACTTCTTCAATTTCAAAAGAGAAAAAAACCAAATTATAACAGCTCAAAATCTGTTATGCAGCATTGGTGTTCCTGCAAGTGAGCCAAACAACATGTATTTTACTTCACATTCACCACAGCTGACTATCGTCTTCTGTTCCCATTTAGTCCATTTGTCATTTTAATCCTTTTCTCATCACTTCGCCACACATGTACACAGTTTTTCCAGCCAGCATTTTGTTTTTGAAGTTGCATTCCCAAAAAACTCTAAAAGTTTCAACAAATGAAATAATACTGTTTGTATGAATTTGGGCTGATAGTACCTGTAGTGACTTCCAAACACTCCTGCACTGATTTAATATACAAGGGATGGTATGTTCAACTTCTGCTAGCACAATAAAGCAATGGTATTTTTTATTAAAGTGCACACACTTACACTTCATCTGTATTTTCATGTACTTCACAGAGTTTAATCCCAGCTACCCGATGACTCCTGGGGAACAAAATCAAGTTGTAACACCAATGCTGCAAATATCAAACAATCTTACATCAGATGAAGTAAGCCCAGAAGAAGACTTGGACCTGCTGCTGCTAGTGGAAGATTCATTAATACCACCATCGCCATCTTCACTATCACTGCTGATTTGGATGAGGAATTGCTCTAGAAGTTCTTCATTACCCAAGTCTCATCCAAATACACAACCGGTCTTCCTTCAGTTCTGTTGCACCTCGTTCGTCTTTAATATTTATGATGCTGATAGACTATGCAGGGCTGCTCATAGCATACCCTACATAAATGTGTAGTGATATTAAAGCACAAACAGTTTCAATGCTAACCTCTTGTCATTAATCGTCTTGTACTTAAATCCCATATCACTCAACACTTTTTAAAGCAATGTTCTACCCCCAGAGAAAACACCATATTTCTTCGCTTCTTGCTTAAAGGACTCCCATAGTTTCATAAGTAGGTACTTCGTTTGGCTGTTTAACTTCTTTCCAAGAGGGTTTCGCTCCGCACTTGCTGACGGTGCACTGGACGCCATATTCTCAACAATTAAGTGCGCGCCCGTAACATGGGCTTACGAATAAATGCGTCATAAACACTACGTTTAAAGCCTTTGATCCTGTATGGCTTCTTAATCAACAACCCAGGATTCAGCTCATTGTGAACGTACTATACCTATTATTCCTAAAAATTATTCCGGCATAATAGACGCGTCCCTAGTCGCAGATTACCTACAGCAAGAGTCTGAGTGACACCCCTTGCACAATAACATAGCTGTTACAACTCGCCTGGTTGTGATACATGAACACAAGTTGTCAATTACGCCCCAGCTGCTTGTTCATTCCTTTTACAGTGTTAGAATAAAATCTGTGGATAGTTTTTAAGATTGTTCTCCCATCCACTGACACACATGTGATTTTATTGTACACAAAATGTGACCTAATTTTAGAAAACCGTTGATCTACACACAATAATACTTTTGTAATAAAACGCATTCAAAGACAATGCTAGCTTCAAAAGAAGAAAAATTATTGCCTTGCTGGTTGGTGTACTCCAGTGGATAAATCCTGGGCATCATCATGTTCCCCTATTCATAGGGAGTTCAAAAATCCTTGTTTCATCTTCATACACTGGTGGGTTTCTGAGTTACGGACGTCTCTTTACGTTGTGGTGACGAAAGAATTTACGGCAATTTTTCTAAATTGAATTTGCTTTCCTTCCAGATCACAGAGAATACCTTTGGCAAAAACTATACCTTGGTGGATTCACAAATTCATAGCAAATATACAATGAGCAAAGATTCAACTCCGTACGCCATTGTATCAGTAAGCTATGATGGTTTATGTAAACGCTTGTAGATTATTTTCTTGATGTCTTCTGTACATATTGATTTGTTCGCTCGTCTGGGTGTCTACTGCCGTATTTCCCCACACTGCTTATCTTATGAAACTGAATCAATTCCTCTGTCCCTGAAGATAACAAAGAACCAATAAAATGAATTTTGATAAATGTGTATAATATCGACGGTTGTCTAAAATTAGGTCATGTGTTTATGCAATCTTGAATGGCTCAACAACATGATGGATTGTCCCTGTTGAATGGCTCAACAATACATTCATGATGGATTGTCCCTGTTGCTGTGATATCGTTTCTAGTTTCACTGTGCTTTAAATTTGTTGTAATAAATTTTCATTATTCACCAAAACAACGATGGGTCTAAAAATTTAACAACAAAAGTTTTCAATGTTGAAATTGTCTTGATTTACAGTAGAACGTGGTAAAGGAAAACTGATACAGATAAATTAAGAAGCCCATTATCTTGAAATTGCAGTTACTTCTAGCTGCAAGTTTGTACATGTAATGAGAGTAACTTCAGGTTTATTGGATCTCAGTGATCTTTGTCTGTTGGTTACCGTCACTTTGGCCATAGTTCTGTCTGCGTCCATCTTTTTCTCTAAGAATCCTGGGCCGAAGAGATTCTACTTGTGCTTGTCATAATCCTCTTCTGCTAAGGAATTCAGAGTTGGATTGATTCTACTCCAGACAAAAACTTCATCTCAATATATTTTTCCTTTAAAATCTGCTTTGTACAACAAGTTTGCATATAGCTTTATCTCTGATGTGGCATCTTAAATCCTATGTATAGTCCGGGCACATTGTGCTGCGCAGTGTTAGTTGCTTGACATGTGCAAGGGAAAATCTATGATGGATAACCAGATGGAAAATGCCAGATCCAAGAAAGCGATACAAATCTTCAAGTATATGCCACTCAGTTGGAGAGGGTTCCAATAGTGTAGCTCTCTTACATGAAAAATAGCCGTAAGAGCTACCTGTTGCTCAATAGCGCTGCCAATGATTGCATATGTAGAACTCCATCTCATGCACACTTCATCATTTTAAATTTGTAATGATTTGTTGTAAATGATAATACAAATTAACAAAAATGTAATTAACCTGTATTAGCTCATGTTGAGGAAGCCATAGCTGTTACTGCTTGCTCTTTATAGCCTCAGGATCAACCCTTGACTTGTGGAAACATGTAACTATTTTCTTTGCCTGAGCTAAAGCTGTGTGCACCTCCTGTACAGCCTGTGTCCAGCACAAGGAATTGCTGGCAACAGCAAACAGTCAATCACAGCTATCATTCTGGGCATTGTCTGTTGTAACAACAACCACTTCCTTTTTGATGTTTATCAAGAAGTAGGAGGATATGGTAGTTAAACCCCAGGAATGGAAGTTAAGTCAGAATCATTTAAATATGAAAGACAAAGTTGATTTACACATTTAGTGGACTTGTAACACTTCCGATCAAGCTAATAGCCTGAAGTGGGTGATCAATCACCCATGCCAATACAAGTGCAACCTCCAGTATTTTTGTTGCAGATTTGACCTTTAGTGACCTTTATGGTTAGTTTTACATAGAAATTTGATCGTTTATGTCTTTGTCTTCCTGAAGCATGGTTAAAACATGGTACCAAAGTAAAGGTCTTGTTGAATGAAACAACTTGGTTTTTATTTGAAGTTAATAGTAGTGCTTAGTGATTATATTAAGTAATAGTTATACGGACACAATGTGGAGTCTATGAAATTTATAAACCCGAAGGCTCGGGCTATAGCGCACGAGCGAAGTGAGGGCGCTACTAAGGGCCTGAGGGTTTATAAATTTCATAGACTCCACATTGTGCCCGTATAACTGCTTTAGACTCTATTTCACATTACACTCAGATTACTTACCTCATCCATGGCTGTTTCTGCTGTAGGCTCGGCAAAAGCGGCTGGTTTTTCTTGCAATAATACTAGCGCCACGGCAACTATGCGTCCTCATGTGACAAAATAATCACGCTCGTTAAATCACTGCACGTGAGCAACGCATAGCGATTGGACAAACCTAGATTTTGAGCATATGTTATATTGTGCCTGAAGGCGTGGAGTATATTAGAAAACAAGGTGGAGTATATGAGATTTATTACCCACCCAAAACAGCCTAAATAGAGTCTAATAGTTCGATACTCGCAATCAAAAAATTGTTATCGCGATATCAGCTAAGTATCATGATATGGCTGTAGGATTACTAAAAATGTTCCAAGTTCATTTAACTGTTTTGTAACTCTTTAGGCTTACTTTTCCGTGAATTGTTTGCTAACAAGGCTATAACAAGCTATTTCACACCTCAGATCAAATGGAGCTGCCCTGGTTACATTCACAATGTAGCCAGTTGGTGACTTTGCCCGGACTACATCTGGGCAGCGATTATATAGATATACTACAGTGTAAGGACAAAATCGATTGTGGGGATCGATTAATATTAATGTGATTAGTATGCCCTCAGACAGGGAGTGGTTTGTTACCCTCTGACCTCGCTATCCTACAAGTTGAAAAATGTTGGGCTAAGGTGACAGCTAGTGTATAGCTTATTCACCCAGTATTTCCATGTGTTTTCAAATACAAACCACACCCCCATTACTGATAACACAAAATTACATGAAGAATCTACTCTACAAGCAAGCTAGGTCTTTAGTAAACTCTGTAATTATTCTGTAAACAATTCAATAGCCCTGATTAACTCTTGTCTGTTCATCTTAACTGAACGTAACTGGCTGTTGACCCATCATTGAATCTTTTAGGCATGCATAATATAATATATCCAGAGTACTATATCATACAGTACGATAGTAACTGTATAGTAGAGACCACAAAGGAGTAGGCGTGGCCCACGAAATAGTATCACCCAAAAACCAGCCTCAATTTTCCCTGATGACGATGAGGCAGTATTGGTTAGGTAAACTAAGCCCAAACAAGCTTTCAGATCAACCCGAAACGCTTTCAACAAGTTGCTACGGAATTTTTAAAATATTTTATTCGACAGAATTTTCCACTGACTGAGTAAGTAACTGACTGACTGATACCTTCAGACAAGCGTAACTCGATAACAGCTAAGGCTATGGGCTTGATTTTTTCACTGTTCGACGTCGCTTCGGCCCGACAGGTGCCTTTTGGCATACCGCAGTACATACAATGCATTCTTCATGTACTTACCAGTGTCCTCCTTTGTGTCCCATTCATCTTTGCTGACAGCGAAAGGTGTCAATTTGGCAGTAGCACATGACGGTTTCCCTTCGTAACGGAAATCGTCGTATTTTTCATAGTGGCTATTTTGATTGCAGAGGTGCTTTTCAAACAGTTCTTGATTCGTACTGCTGTGTAATGGGTTGAACATAGCCGACAGCGAAGCATAATGGATACTTCACTTTTCAGACTATCATTAATATAGTTGGGGCGCACGGACTATTTCTTTATTTTGGTATGTGTGGATTGTAGAGGTGCTTTTCGAACAGTTCTTGATTCGAAATGCTGTGTAGCGGTAGCTGATAACCAAGCGTAATGGATACTTCACTTTTCAGATGATAATTGATATAGCTGGGGGGGGGGGGGGGGGGGGGGCACGGTGCCATTTCAGATGCCGTATATGTGGGTTCACCAGTCATAATAAAATTATTTACAAAAAAAAAGTTAACAAACAAGTACACGAAAAAATTTGGAATTTTCAACTAGAGTAGGGACCATAACACATCGATAAAAAGTACTGCAACAAGCTGGAGTAGTCCATGATATTAAATCACAGTAAAACAATAAGAAGTGTTATATCCCTACTGTGCATTTCTGTTATGGTATCTTGAACACAGTAGGGGTATAACACTTCTTAGTCTCTATTTAGGCTGTTTTGGGTGGGTAATAAATCTCATATACTCCACCTTGTTTTCTAATGTTTTCCACACCTTCAGGCATAATAGAACATATGCTCAAAATCTAGGTTAATCCAATCGCTATACATTGTTCACATGCAGTGATTTAACGAGCGTGATTATTTTGTCACGTGAGGATGCGTAGTTGCCATGGCGCTAGTACTATCGCAAGAAAACCAGCCGCTTTTGCCAAGCCTACAGCAGAAACAGCCGTGGATGAGGTAAGTAATCTGGGCAGAGGCGGATGTAGGGAGGGGCTAAGGAGGCTGTAGCCCCCCCTTTCCTTTCTAAGTTAGTGCTTGGCCAATAAACCCTAAATCTTCTGTGTGCATCAAAAGCAGACCTAGTTCAGGAACTATGCATCACTATATACAGTGTTGGGAGTAACGCGGCGTTACATAATATTATTACTTTTGTGGTAACAAAGTAATATAACGAAATACGCTATAAAACAGGTAATATAACGCAAGTTATTTTACTTACAAATGTAACGTGTTACCTAAGTAATATAGTTACTGTAACGAGTCTAATATTACGTAATATTATTACTACAAGTAACGAAGTTACTAATCTCGTTAGTTATCCTCTGAGTTACGCCTAGCCACAATGAAGTAACGGGGCCTACTGAATGAAGCTTATTCACCAGCTTCTTACTTATAACCAAGATTTGCATATTGTCCATCAACGCAATCATGTCACGTGATAAGGTGGTAGTTTCACACATGACAGCTTAAGGCTGTGGACACAAAGTAATATAATATGTAATATTATTACAGTTACTTTATTTTATGGGTAATATGTAACTGTAACTAAATAGTTCAGTTGCAAGTAACATGTAATATGTAACTAGTTACTTTTACAAAGTAACTTGCCCAACACGGACTATATACCAACACAAACAATGTCTATGTAACTGTACCTATTGTTCAACTCTGTTCCAGGAGAATATGGTTTCCTTTTCCTCAAGAGTTCTTCAAAAACAAGTTTCTATTGTGGGTTGCATCTCCAGTTACAAAAGTTTTAATTGTGGGTTTTGATTTATTCAGATGATTAGCGGTGTTTTCCACTATGGCTATGAGAGGTGATTAGTGTGGTTTTTATATTTTAATATGATTCAAAAGGTGTTACTTGGTTTAATTGGTAAGGTTAGATTTATCAGCTTCAGTATATTATGTAGCTAGCTACCAACTCAGCCATTTAGCAAACTGTATAGTCTTTTGGTAATTTGCAGTTGTATACTACAGCATATTACACCCACTTTTGTCTTTGAATGTAAAATCTGTATCAGTTACCTTCTGATATGACCCCATTCTGTGGGTTATGGTGCTGGCATTTGTAGCTAGCCTATAGGTCAGTCTTCATAACCCGGCAGATATAATAAGTTGACTATCACAACAGCAAAATTAATTCAGAAAGCCCATAAATGCAAATGTAGTTGCACTTTGCTAAAGATTGCCAATGGACTAGCTAATAGCTATTAGTACCCTTCACTGCATTCTGCTTTTCAGTACACGTGGCTAACAAAGTGTCACTAGGCTAGGAGCATGCATACTAATAATTGTGACATTCAACACCACTACTGCTACTTAGCTGTACATGTTTCTGCCTCACAAATTTAGCTGATTAGAAGAGGAGCTGATGCATTATGGCGTATACCTAACTAGATCTAAATGCTTGGTAGCTACAAATGAAAAGATTATCATGCATGTATGCATGATAGCTATACTCTGCATATTGCAATCAGTCTTGATTTACAGTGTAATGGAAAAGTAAAATTTGAATGATATATAATAACTGAAACTTTATTTTCCATTGAAAAACTGTTTAAAATACTCTCAGATTCACCTTTTGAGGGCCTAATTTTCAAAATTTTCCTGGGGGGCATGCCCCCAGATCCCCCTAGGTTGCACTAATGTAGTCAGTATTGCAAATAGCTAATTTGATCATGGATACTACATGATCTTACAACTAGGGCCTCGTGAGAAGGATGGGTATCTTCTAATGTCTGGCTAGTTGCCTTTGTCCCTTAGCCCCCCCCCCCCCCTTTCAAAAAATCCTAGATCCGCCCCTGCTGAGTGTAATGTGAAGTAGAGTCTAAAGCAGTTACACGGGCACAATGTGGAGTCTATGAAATTTATAAATCCTCAGGCCCTTAGTAGCACCCTCGCTTCACTTGTGCGCTACAGCCCGGGCCTTCGGGTTTATAAATTTCATAGACTCCGCATTGTGCCCGTATAACTATTATTTATTGTTTTACGGTGGTTAATATCATGGACTACTCCAACTTGTTTCAGTACTTTTTATCGATGTGCTGTGGTCCCTACTCTATATGAGAATTCCAAATGTGTTTCTGTACTTGCTACATGTGGAAAGTGTCTGCCTTTAATTACGTGCACAATATACCACTTTAGCGTGGGCATTCAAAGGCGCCGCTCGGTGTTTAACTCACATATTGCCCGGGCAATATCATGGGAAAGCAGTTTGCCAATGATTTTGATGCCCACCCAGTTCAAAGAAACGATATGCTTTGACTTGTTATATTGAGCGACATAGAGCTTTGCATTGTGGGACTCGATTTTGTAGTGGCTGCTAAACTGAGTATATTCTCTAAGATGGACTAGTTGGTTGTTAGTAAAGGATAATGAAGGCACAAAATGTTTGGGTGATCGTGGATGCGTATTTCTACCCACCGCGTATCAGCCTTTGAACAGACCACAAAATGGAAAACTACTACTGCTACGCTGAAATAGGTTAGTCACTTACAGTCCTAAGTACTTAACTTAATATAATAACTTCCTTACTGTCCCAATAGCAAAGTTAGTTGGCTTAACTTAGTACAAAAATGATAACAATATAAACTCAATCCCACAATCACAAGTTTTCCAACATAGCGTGTTGAAGCATAGTAATGTATTAATGGTGTTTTAATGTATGGACAACGTTTTGATGGCTATTAGCCCACACTTTTAAAACCACGATCGATCTTCAGATGCTACTGTATAAAACAAATGGGATGAGTTCTCGTTAGTTCTTTCACCTATTAGGTGAGTGCGTCCCAAGTGATATATATCACTTATACCATGGCTGCTTGGGATTTTGCTGACATATACACCCGCAGCCCTCGGGCTTTGGGTGTATATGTCAGCAAATCCCTCGCAGCCATGGTATAACTATTAAATATGGCTGGGGCTATCCTGCTATACTAATAACAGGGTGGGAAATTGTTGTTTACTTCATCCCGTACCATTGTAAGATAGCTTTATAGTAAGTTATCAAAGAAATCTGGATACCAGCTATCCCCAGATAACAGGGATAGATAGGCATTATGCTTTATGAGATTGGCTTCATGTAACTGGTTGATGGGGGATCCCATTCTTTGGTGTTGGGTGCTTCTCTTAGAAATGCAACGTTGGAGCTGGAGGTTTCCATGAGCCTTCTTCCTCTAGTTGGGGGTCAAAGTCCTGGCTGGTTTCCGTCTCATCCAGCAGGGAAATTCTATCATCAACTGCCTCAGAGTATCTTCATTATTACCAGGCTCAGCGGTGGTTAATTTGGCAACCTCCCAGTAGTAGCACTGTACTGTGTGTCTAAACCTAATGTAGAATCACAATATGTTGTTCCATGTTGGCGTACTACGGATGCTCGGAGTGTTTGCCAGGAAATATTATCTTGGAATGACAAGACATGTGATCTGGTGATGGTTACATTTCAATGACTCCACTTTATTGATAACCAGTTTGTGTTTCATCACAGAAATCTTGCCACACGTAATTTTCTTGGTAGGCATACAGCTGTTAATATCGCAGACATATTAAAGGAGTGCACTAAAGAATGATTGAAGATCATTACTCCTCAAGAATAATACTTCAATATCACACAGTGAATTTTCTACTGTCGTTCAAACTAGATAGTTCAGCTAGTTTGAAGCAGGAGCACATCCTATGGACAAGGGAGCATGTAACTTCGTAAATAGCAAAACTCAAACATGGCTGCCATCTACTATAATAAGTAATATTTAGAATTTCCTAATTAGGATATTAAGTGGAGGCACATGCTCGAGTATGTCATGTTTCCGCTGTGATGAAGTGAAGCTATGGAAATGAAGTTCAATGACATGATGGAGGAATATTTAGTAGCACAGACTTAGCAGGACAGTCTTTCTACAGTCACTGATCATGCAAAATTACTATTCCAAGCTTCACCTTCGACTCGATCTTCCTATAGAAAGCAGCTTTGCTACCTTCACTCTAGATGATGGAGTAGCCTCGGGAGTATCTGCCCATTCAGTACATCTCTGTGTTGCGCATAAGAATGATGTAGCCAATTATATACATAATAACACTAGACGCCATGTTTGAATTTTGCCTGTAGTATTGGTAGTGTACAGAGTTACACGTTCCCTTGTCATAGGATTCAATGCGCTCCTGTATGAACTTATGACCACTTTTATTAGCTGCAAATTCTTATGCTATTGTGGTGTAAAATGGTGGCTGTGTGCTGCTTTGTTTGGCAACAGGCTGGCTGGCAGTCAAAAATTCAAGTTTAAGTGTTAAAGTGAAGGGTTGGTCGAAATAAGAAACTTCATACTGCTACACTCCTAACAGCTATCATGAATGGATCTGATAGTAGATAATTATTACATTGTATTTTACTGTGACCCCCTTGTATTACTGTGACCCCCTTGCAGGGATTATGGAGGATGTTCGTGAGGAGTGTGGCAAGTATGGTGTAGTGATGAACGTGGAAATACCACGTCCCATTGGTGGTATTGAAGTACCTGGTTGTGGGAAGGTACAGTATGCACATTATACAACTTAACACTGACTGACACACTTACAGATTTATGTGGAATATCGTAACACTGATGAAGCACTAAAGGCACAACAAGCATTAGCAGGTCGCAAGTTTGGTGGACGAGTTGTTGTAACTTCATTCTTTGACTTAGAGAAGTTTCGTAACAAAGACTTCATGCAATAATAATAGTAACAAAAGACTTCATGCAATAATAACACATGTTGTAACACACATCAAATAGTCCAATTGTGGGCAGACCATAACAACATATGTAGTTCATCAGAGTCCGGGTTGACAACTGGTTGCTGGTAGCGACCAAGTGATGTCATTTGGGGATAGTTGTATGATGATGGATGACTCTCACTGTACTGGCTGATACCATGGTAACGAAGAGCAAAGTTAACCAACAAAATGTCATCTTCCGGCTCATGATGTAATGAATGGGTGATGGTCACTAAAGCAGTCTTGCGTTTCAGGGTGGTTACTTTAGGACGGTTAAATTGTTTTAACAACAAGAAGCAATTAACTGGACTATCTTGTAAGTGAAGTACTCCACTAGCAGTCATCTTGGTCACATCCATCACAAGTATGGCACCGCCTTGTGTACCAACATACACATCGCCATGGTGACCAATCATAGTCTTGATAAGACACCCAGCAACTAAAAAAAAATTTATTGTTGATATCAATTATAGTATGTTCATGTTGAGCTGAATCCTCAAAAACATTTAATAACTCATGGATAATGCAATTACACACAATCTTGAAATTTGGCTCATTTGTAGTACTATTTGATCCGCTAAAAATCTTTTTGTTCAAACGTTTGACAATATTTACGGCCAATTAAAACTTCCACAATACATTTCCTATGGGGAAGCCATATAACTACAGTGTGCATTACAGCCCTTTCCCAAACTTGTAATGGAGCCAAACTGTACGTGTCTGTTGTTGACACCTTTGTTGTGACCAATAATCATCTGGTTGGCTGAAATGTTAACTCCGTTGAGAAAAAATCCACTTTTAATGTTTAGCTGTTTTTCAGGATTTGGCTCAACGTGAACATACTATAAGTGAGTGAGGGAGTATCTGACTGGATTACAAACACACTAACACCTCTAGTAGATAGAATAAAGCACTTAACCCTATCAACACTATCGCTAGTATAAAAGGTGTAGATACTCTTGATGAGTTACCTTCATAGTTTGGAATTTTCTCCATTATTGTGGCCTCACAATTCAGGCTGGTTACACAAGTAGGGGATTGGCATGGTGACCACTTGTGTACTGCACTGCCTGAGGCTATTAGTACACAGTCCTTCTCTGTTGCCATGCAACAAGCCCCATGAGGATTAGCACACTTCATTGGTAGGTTGTCATAACAACCAGTGCAGAACACATTTAACTGATTATCAGTGGTACACACCCACAACTGGTGGAGGGTGGGCATTAATAAGGCACAAATGGGATCACCATGAAGTTTTATTATGTGATCAGGTACAATTGTATCAATCAGTTTACTGGACTGTCTGTCTAGTTGGGTAAACACTACAATACTTGATGGTTTAGCTAGTACCAGTAATGCCTGCTTGTCATCATCATAATATCCATTAGGAAGATGTACCATCTCAGTAATACATAGTTTACTGTTCCAGTGGCCTATGGGTAGTTTACTAACAGCATTGTACAACTTCACTACTCCAGAGGGTGACCCTACCCATACATTACCCTCCAGTAATATCATACAACTTATTGGTGACTTCATGCTATCTACCACCTGTAGATCATGTGGTTAACATGTGATCATGTCATTAAGGGATCACCTGAGATGATGCACTGGACTGCTGCATATCAACCACGCCCATTACTCCATCTGTAGTACCATACCATATTTCTGTGGCTTCTGTCTCAGCTGATAGAGCAGGATTAATACTGGCTACAAGTGGAGGAAGGATAAAATGATGACCGTTGTGTAGTAGAGGAGGTTGGCCACATGTCATCATTTATCTTACGATCTTAATCTCATCTCAAAGAACAAATCATATATCCAGGGTCCTAACAACTCTTAGCTGTTAGTAATGGCATGTCACGTGGTGGCTATGACACAAGTGGCCAACCTCCTCTGGGTGTAGTCCTTACCAGTTAGCTGTTGTAATGACCTCATGTCTGTTACAGGTCTGTGTTTCTTATAGGAGTGTCCTGGAGTAAGATTGAGTGACTTGTGACGTTGCCTCTCATTACTGTGGGCCCCAATAATCTTATAGTACCTCATAACAGCTGAGGTCACTATATTCCCTCGAGGCTGTACTGACATGACATGATGTAGCCTGGTAAAGGAAGAGTGATGTGCTAGTTGCCTTATCATTGAGAAGGATGGTCTGTGATGAGGTTTACTACTCCAACACCAACACATCAGCTCGTACATCATCTGACAACTTGGTCGATGCTGTCAATAAGAATAACTCAGTAGCCATAGCAACTGACTATTATATGCAACTCATGTTGAGCTGGTACCTGACATAATTGCTTGTAGTAGTGGCACTATAGGGAAATCCTATAAGAGCAGGGTCTTCCCTTCATCCTTTGTATCAAAAATGTGTTTGTCTTTTACGACTACTAGTCAGATACCAGCTCAACCTAACTAGCTCATTACCTTCAATAACATTTCAGGACGCAGCTCAGCTTCTAGATAAGCCCTCAGAGGACGACAGATCTTACCAAATGGTTTAGTAAATGTAAACAAATAGAATAACAACATTCCAAATGAGTACACGTCAATCTGACAAACAACAAATTATACACCAGAAGCACTAAAACATTAGAATAATCACCTTAAAAGTGTATACTTGTTTTCCACCATGTAATATCACCTCTGGTGGTAGGTAAGGGGGAGTCCCCAACATTCCCCTAATACCCCAAGGCACAACTTGTTTACTTATCCCATAGTCAGCAAGTTTTATCTCAACATCACAGTGCTGCCAGGGGAGGTGTGGTTCAGGGAATCTCCACACTAACACGTTGCCGGGTTTGATGTCACGATAAATGATCTTGTTGCAGTGAAGATATTCCATTGCTGATGATAACTGTTTGTACAAGAGGGCAAGTGACCACGCCACACCCCCAACACTCTCTCACCTGAGATATAACCTTCTGTAGAGCATATCGGCCTATCCTAGAGTTGTTGTCATGGTAACGATTCACAATATTCTTTAATGATCCCAATGGTGCAAATTCCAGCAGTAATCTGATTGGCTGGAATACTATACCAACTATTGGCAAAATATTAGCATGATGAAGGGAAGCCATAATCCTGCCCTCGGCATTAGCACTCTGATAATGATGCCATGCTATCTCTCCCTTTGTGTAGTTAGATGGATTACCATCAAGTATAGTAAATGTCTTTACGGCAACCTCTTTAGTGACTCCTCCCTACAAGAATGGGGAAACACACAGAGCAGGTACATACCATTAGGGGAGACAATCGCACAGTACCTGTAATTTGACAGTGGCTAAATAGATACACCCAAATCCTCCCTCGTCCAGGTAATGCTTCTGAGTAACATCGTCCGACTTAACCCGCATGTTGAGTGCCAAGTCAGCAAATATCTGTAGATGTAATATTTACTCTTGATAGTAGTAACTACAATTGTTACACCAAATACAATATACCACCCAGGGGACACATGCATGCACATATGCACACGTACATGTGACACACAAACACAAATATGTTACACGCTACACACACACACGCTACACAAGCATGCACATGACACACACTACACAAGCAAGCACATGACACACACACACACACACACACGACACACATACATACATACACACACACTACACCCACACATGACACACCATATCAGGAGCAATTTGATCAATAGAGATGGCACCGTGAGTAGGACATGTCAGAGGGGTGGACTCCATTACTGAGAGCGCAGACAGTTTAACTGAAAACAAATACACCACCTTCTCATTGTGTCCATACAACCTGCCGGAGGACCAGCTAGGAAATGGAGATGCAGCAGAGCGTTTCATTGTACTATAGGACACATCCGGTATCTCACTAGTTGATCTGTTGATCTTGTTGGGTGAAGGTCTGGACAGTGTCATGGTTCGTAAGAATGATGATATTTTCTTATCTTTCTTAGCCTGCTCCATAGCTCGCGGTTCATCTACCAGTCTCTTCTGAGCAGCATACTGGTCAGGGGCAAGCTGTTCATACACTACACTCATACACTGAGGACAGGGATCAGCTGCTACTACACTGAGGTCAATGCTCCTCTTCCAGGCAAACTCCTCATACCAATCTTCAAAGACACTATTGATTTGCTCAACGGCTTGTTGTAGTAACCAGGTAGCCATTTGTAAACCACTGCCCTTCTCATTGAATGCATTATCTGGCAGGTTATCTACTTGTACCATTATGCTAACTCCTTTGTAAACATTATGGTGACTAGCTGACTGTAATAGCTCCTTTGGTTGGATCACATGTACTACATCTACTCCAGGTAAAGGAATATCCATCGGTACAATACGGAATATCTGCATGTGACGGTAAACCAGCGTAATACCATAACGCCACACCCTCCAATGAGGCCGATTGATGTAATGTTGATCATCTGCAAATGACGTAATCTTCAACAAGGACAACACATGCTCAATAACATCAGTAGCTATTAAACGAGCTGATAATCGAGGAAGCATCCCATTGGGGATGAACGGAAGCATGAAGAAACGCACCAAACAATTAGAGTGAGAACCCAAAGGAAAAGCAGGTCCTGATAATTTGTCAGCAGATCTGGGGTCCCTAATCTTGAGAGAACGAGGGAACACCACGCATGACTGAGACTCAGATGGTGGTAACAATGAAGGAATGAGATATCGAGAATTGTCCAGCTCAAATAGTACTTCAAACTTCTGCATCAAGTTGATACATTCATTAACATGTGACCGAGGACCAAATATACGTCCAAGCTCAACACGACTGATAAAACCTATTAACAATTTAATAATAATAAGACCTGTAGGCTAGTACACTTACCATTCTTGTGGAAGGCGTTCACTTCAGGTACAGCTATTACTTTAGCTAACATGGAGCAAAGCCACTGGGGGTCCACAAAGTATAGGTCACTAAGACGTCCCTCGTCATAATGCAACAGTATCCCTATAAAAAGATCATGGAGTTAACACTGAGATCAAAAGTGTGTGTGTGTGTGTGTAGTGTAATGTGTAGTATAGTGTGTAGTGTATTGTGTAGTATAGTGTGTAGTGTAATGTGTAGTATAGTGTGTAGTGTAATGTGTTGTGTAGTATAGTGTGTATGTGTGTAGTATAGTGTAGTGTGTATTATAGTGTGTATGTGTGTGTTGTGTATGTGCAGTGTATGTGTGTAGTGTGTGTAATGCATGTGTGTGTAGTGTGTGTGTAATGTGTGCGTAATGTGTGTGTGTGTATGTGAGGCAGCATAGCTAAGTGGTTAGGACATCAGCCTGGTAATCGAAAGGTCCCAGGTTCGATTCCCGGTTGAGCCACTTTGGTGTTGTAAGTGGTAATGGACCTTCAGCAAGAAACTTTACTCACATTGCTCCAGTCTACCCAGCTGTTAAATGGGGACCTGGTGGTCTGGTGTCAACTGGGAAAGCAGCCCACCCAGCTGTACCATCAACGGGTACTTGGTGTAAACTGAGGAAGCAAATGCCAACTGTCCTGTCTCGCTTAGCAGTGTTGATCAACCCAAAATGGTCAATTCTTCAAAACAACGCTTTTGTTTGAAGAATTGATGAAATCTAGGCCTTTCACCTAAAATAACTCGGCAATATACTATTGAATAACTGGTATGATTTAACACTAAACAGAAGTGAATGGTTTCAGCTATACACTAGAGAAGTTACAGATAGCCAGCACCCTGGTGTACAATGTACCATTGGGGACTAAGTGGTTTCTTCCATCTCAAGGTGATCTATCTTGTCATTATTTTAAACTTCTGCCATGGTCAACCAAAGGTTCAAAACACACACTTTGAATGCTCTTGTGGACGAATTTTCCATCGTCAAGGTGGTCTCACGCGGTATTTAAAGTTTTGCAAGGTGTCTAAAGATTCTTAAGGACAAGCTATCATCAACCGATGGACTTACAAGGTGTGTGTGTGTGCGTGTGTGTGTGTGTGTGTGGTGTGTGTGTGTGTGTGTGGTGTGTGTGTGGTGTGTGTGTGTGTGTGTGTGTGTGTGTGTGTGTGTGTGTGTGTGTGTGTGTGTGTGTGTGTGTGTGTGTGTTGCGATACCTTTCTCATGAAGGAAATGTGTTGCTTGCTTTAGTTCAGCTTGTGTCATCTTGACACCTTCAGCCATGTTGGACACCTGGTCACTACACAGGGGTGGTGGTCACTATACATGGTCTCAGGTCACTCACGTAAACTCTTGATGAGTTAAAATGGGGGCTTGTCCATCGCTTCTCAACTGAGCAGCTATTTGACGTACAGTCTCCTCCAGGGAGACATAACTAGCAGGGACTAGCTCCTCTAGCAGTGGAATGGGATTCTTCTTACCTACAACAATAACAACAACATAATTACCTGACTATACAAATATTATTACTGACCAGACAGACTGGGCCGGTATTCTGACGCATAGTCATAAATGACATCTCTCAACCTGTTAATATGGTCCTTGTTATTTGTGTCCACAAAATATATCTTCTCAGCAATTTTAGGGTAGGTCCTGCGTTGTCTTCTATCACAGTCAATGTAGAGAGCTCTGAACTTGTTAGTGAGAAACTCTTCAATGATACGACGTTTTGACTGTACATCCCACAAGTCAACATGAGTACCCACCACAATCACTTGTGCACCCATAGCACGGCTCTAGTATATAGGGACTTATTATCAACTGATATAAGACCATCTCTGTGAAAACCAGCCTTATAAACTTCCAAATGTCTGCCGTGATCATAGCTCCTTGTATGGCGTGTAGTGACATTATATTAACATAAACAATAATGAGGTGTCAAGCATATGATAGACTATGTAAGACTGGTTTTTTCAGAGATGGTCAGTCACATATAATATACCTCAATATTCTCTAGCCATGGTCGCAGGCTAACTAGGCCAGCCTCTCCATCCAACACATTCCAGACTAACACATAGAGAGCATGTGGGGACAGGAAACACTGATGGGTGGCATAATACTCTTCCTATTACACAATATAATACTATAGAGTTAGGGATCAACTCCAACTAACTTGTCCCCCAAAGTCCCAAGTCATAAAAGTTATCTTCCTGGCTCCTCCATATAACAAGCCTGTTGGCTTGGCATACTCCCAATCACCCAGATCAACACCGACTGTTGACAGAGGCTTACGATTGATGTTCAGCTTCACCTCTTGGTAATGATTTACCCTCCCCTTTTTGGTAAGGGCCAGCAAGAGAGACGTCTTACCTTTGTTACTCTCTCCCACAAACATCAACTTCATACGCCGATAAGAATGAGAACTAGTGTTAATATATTATGTCATAATATAAGATTGAGAACTAACACTCACTTTTGGTGAAGATGTTTCAGGTAGTTCTTCAATTCAGTGGCTGAGTGAGAGGAGAGAGTGGCACGTGGAATGTTGGACAATGTCAAATTCTCAACATTAATCACCCATAGCTGGTTTAGCTTACTAATACTAGATGGGAGAGATGAGATATTGTTATTGGACAAGTTCAGGGAGCTGAGTTCAGTCAGTAGCTCTAGATGGTCAGGAACTTTAGACAGTTGATTATTACTAACATCTAGTACAGATAAGACTGGGAACAAAGCCTGATAAGTATCACTCATTTTCTTTGCCACTTCTAAACAAGAGATGTTATTGTTCCTCAAAGAGAGAGTGTTCAATATAGCAAGGTACTCGTGTGTACAGTGTTCACAATACCCCCCCTCCTCTGGGCTGTACAGAAGGTGCAACACATCTCCACAAGGGATTGACTCACTGCGAGTAACTGAGATGTCTTTCAGCTCACATGACTGCATGTAGAGTATTGACAAGTCAGCAGGGAAATCCCTCATGAGGTCCACCTCGTCAATAGAATTATAATTCAGCCACACCTTCTCAAGTTTTGGCGCCAAACATGGCAGATCTGATGGCATCTTAGTGAAACTATTAGAGGACAAGTCTAACAACTTCAGACAGCACAACAATGCACTGTCATCATCATAAGTGAGGTTGGTCCCTGTACAATCAATTGTCTCTAAAGATTCCTCCACTAAACTATCCGCGTTACTTGGTTTCCTTCTCCGCTTCAGAATATCTCGATAATTCAGTTGAGCAACAAACAAATCTAGCTTGGACTTTGTACCAGTATTGCTCCTAGTGCTCTGGTCGGGTTGGAAACTTTCTTCTTCTTGATTCTGGAATAACTGGCTACCACTGAGGTCATGTAACCTGCTCAACTTGTTATGGGCAAGATTCAGTGTTAACAAACTAATACTAATCCAGGCTGTAGTAGGTAGCTCTTTGATCTTATTATGATGTGCACTGACCACTTCTAACTCAGGAAGCAGGAACAACTTGCCTGGTAAGGTAGTCAATACATTATGATTGATGGTGAGGGTTTTGAGGCTATGACAAGAGTAACTCATTTCATCTAGAGTACCACTTGGTAGCTCTTCAATACAATTATTGGACAAGTCCAGTTCTATTAGATTAGGTAAACTCAGTAGTTCTATTGGTACACTAGTCAGCTCATTCTCTGATAAAATTACTGTAGTGAAACACTCCCCAATGGGACTGGTTATAGGCTTGGAGATAAGCTTATCATATTGTGTTATCACTGCCTTCCCTGCTGCCATGAATAATGAATGTTTAGTGTCCCAATTGTCATCAGTAAATAACTCCTTCACCAAGTCAACTGCATGTGCAGCAAGTTGGACCCATATTGGTTCCACATTACGAAGCAAGTAGTCACGCCAGTTAAGTGTATTGTCCATCAAGTAATCTTCTCCACTCTTGATCAGACCTATCACTTCCTTGTAGAACAATAGTAGGGGCAGAAAGTCAGTACCAACAGCTACACACAGTGCCTTATCTAGCCCATTGTGCGCCCCATGTTGTATCAACACCTTAATAACCTCGGTACATCTGGAGCAGACAGCCTTCAAGAGTAATGAGTCATCATCTTCAAAACGTGCTGGGTCACATTGGCTTACAATAGAATTCAACATAACATCTAGACATTGATGGCGTTGTTGGGTGATTGCCTCGTCCAAAGGGTTCTCCATGTCTTCAGCTCTCAACCAAAAGTCTCTAGTTATAGGTCCTCTTACTCCCAGTTTGGGCCACAACTCGAGGATATACGCCATCAGCTCATGGTAATCCTTCTTCACCATAACATGGAAAACATTCCTACCCTTAGTGTCTACAGCAAACAGCTTCATCTTCTCTACATATTGATGATAAGTGACAGGAAATAGTGGACCAGTTGGAAAGGCATGTTGTAGGTTCATGACTAACTTGATGTCACTTGAGCTCAGACTAGCTGGGATTCCCCTGGGTGGGAACTCTGTTGCAGGGCTGCTGAAATTGGTGACCCCTAAACCAGATTCTATTTCCTCTTGTGGTGGGGAGACCAGGCTACCAGTAGACGTACCAGTACTGTTAGCCGAATCCTCTTCCTCGACAATAGCATCACGTGGAGCATAAGTTATTGGTAGAGGAGGAGCACACGTGCCAGCCATTACCATTGGGGTAGACGGTGGGGTGGATGGCTTCTGACTCTTCTCCTTCAAGACAAGATCAAATAGCCACTTGATGTACTCCATGTCATTATTAACACATGCTGCATGGAACGAGGTTTGACCATGCATGTCAATTGTTGATAAAAGCTCAGGAAAACGTTTGGTTAAGGCATATCTCATTTTAAACTTGTTCATCACAGCAATGTGAAGGATGGTACGACCTTCAGTATCGTTAGCAATGTATGTCATGTTTAACTTATCAACTAAATGATTTACCAACTGCTCATTATCAGCCTTACAAGCCCTAATGGATACATTATAACTACATCTAATAAAATCATCTACCTTATGACTAGAGGCTCCCCATCAAATAACTCCTCATTTTTCCCAGTAGCCAGTTTAAATATTCCAACTAGTTCATCTAATCTAGTTATCTCTTCAGCACTGGTATCTTGCTTGCTGCACAGTGCTATTAGTTCTGTAGGGAACATGTTATTACCAAAGAGTACTCTAGTACTGCTTATGCTTACCTCCTTTCAATTTGGCCAAGCAAGATCCATATTTCTTCAGCTCATCTGCAGTCAATTGAAGTGAAAGTAAAATCATTTGGTATTGGTACTACACCAGTTTACCTAAGCTGGTCCTAATGAACGATATGGTCCTTTCGTGGCCGTTCTTTTCCGCCAAAGACAAACAAGTGTCGCCCTTTTTGTTAGTGACCTCCAACTTCGCTCCATTTTCCAGCAACAAACGAACGCATTCCAAGTGTCCCTTGCTGCACGCAATCAATAGCGGTGTCTAACAAATATGTCATTTGCATACAGACATGTAATGAAACGTGGTGACTTACATGGCCAGAGTTATTCTGGAATTCTAGTGCTTCTCTGCCTACGAGTGTGGCATGTGTAAACAGCGGGTGTGTCACTAACTGGCAATTCCTTACCTTGTTTAGAGCTTATTGCCCATTCCAATTTATCCCTGTCGCCATGGGTAGCAGCCGCGCACATAAAACTACCTGCATTGAACCGTACCTCCGTACCTAACGGCTTCGCCATAGTGACATCACGTGATCACGTTCACAATTTCAAGTATATTTTTTGTATAGTTGCCAACCTAGCAATACACAAACTGCTAGGGCAATTGAATTGTGTAACCTCTTTCTATAAATGTCATTTCTTCTAACTAGCACAGTAGAAGTGTCTGTAGTTAGTTCAGCTGATGGAATATCTCTCATACAATCTCCATGTTGATCTAATTGGTATTTGCTACAAGGATCAAACTGCCACGACACATCATAGGTTATAGCACAGCCTACACTAGCCACTCCTAGAGGTACTGTTAGTAGCTGCCATCTGAATGGGAATATTGTATCGGGTATGAAGTTCGTGAAGATGGAAGCTGCCCCCATTAATACACAACTCTTGTGACAGAAGTTGCCCATTCTAATCCATGAAGCTATTTCAGTCCCTAGCTTCTCTGGTTCGATTACAATAACCTGTATAATGAACCAGTAACAACAATATCATCTCACTATCACTACTAACTCGATAACAATGTTCTAGTGCATAATCCAGCTGGTATTCTAAACCATCTTCAGCCCCAGCCTCGGCCCGCTGCTGCTGCTGCTGCTGCTGTACGGCTTGTCGGATAATGTAGAAATCTCTATTAATAGGAACCAGCCTATGAAATGTGTGGTGAACGAGCAGCACTCCATCATGTATCTAACCTCTTGCCAGTCGCTTCGTCCTCTTCTTCGTCATTTCGTGACATCCCGCGCCGCAATAGACATCACGTGTGACTTTATATTAGTTCTTGTAAGCGTACTGTAACCTCTTGAGAGTTGTTTGAATAGTTGATATTGTACTAGAGTGACAAGAAAGGTTGGGCTATGGCGGGATATTTCTTTGGTGGAGTCTTTTCCACTCCAGTAGGCCAGCAAATTGGTAAGTTCATTGTGGGCATTAATTGGAAAACGGTGGTGACTTACCTCACACAGCACGAGCCACAGATAATGCAGCATCAGCCGGTGACCTACAATTACATTTGGATATTTGTGACGCCATTAATGAGACGGACAATGGGTGAGTAGACTTTGTGTGTGCGCATATACCCTCTAGAGATTGCTAACCTTGTTGTATAATTGTAATTATAGCTGCATATTATTAACAGGTAATATTTTTGTAAAAGATCAGGCTTTACAGGCTCCTTGGGTCTCTATCTATGTAACAACTCTGGATAGGCTGTAGGACCAAGTGGCCTACAGACCTTCAGCACTTGTGCTGTAAAGCCTTAATAAATTAATAAATAAAATCTATACACTTAATAATAAAATACAGTGGAACCTGTTGATCAGGACACTTGAAAATGAGGACACCTGTATAATCTGTACACCTGATATTGGATAATCAGGATGTCCCCAAGATGTCCTTAACATGCAGGTTTCACTGTATGGTACTTTACATACAGGCCTAAAGATGCTGTGGCCGCTCTGAGGAAGAGGATAACATCAAATTTGAAGAATTTCCATGTCATAAATCTATCATTAACGGTCAGTGTGATAATTTAACTGCTAGCTGATATTACTGGGTAATATAGGTATTAGAGACCACAGCTAAGAATTGTGGAATACGTTTTCACTCTCGGATAGCTCAGAAAGATTTTCTTCAAGACTTGATGAAAATTATTAATCAAAAGGTAAAATGGCTTAGATGACTGGTAGTACATTTTCTGTTGGTCTCACAGAATAATCCACCGACTATTGTAAAAGAACGAGTGTTAGGGTTGATCCAGCAGTGGGCTGATGCATTCAGAGCTAATCCACAACTTTCAGCAGTTGTAGAGTTTTATAATCAGTTGAAACAGGAGGGGGTGGAGTTCCCGGCACAAGATCTCGACAATATGGCTCCCATCAACACTCCAGATAGGGTGAGCTGGACATGTGATTAGTCACATGATGATCACATGATTCCATATAGACATCAGCAGATACCTCAACAGCAACGACAACAACAACAATGTCAAACCAGGTGGGTTGTCATGGTGAATGACACTGCATAATTTGTTTCGCTACACATGGGTGGGTGTGTGTGTGTGTGTGTGCGCGCGCGTGTGTGTGTGTGTTGCTGTTGTTGTTTCCTTGAGCAAGAAACTTTACTTGCATTGGTCCAATCTATCCACCTGTATATTGGGGATTGGGTAATTTTCTGTCCAAGTATCCTTGCAGTGAAGTTTGGGTTCCATGGCCTGTCTTTGTGAGTCCTGTACATGGCTACCCCAGGAGGCACAAGCTGGGTGGTTTACTCCTAATATCAAACAGTACAGTAGTACTGGATTGGACATAAAATGATGCATGCCACCTTTATAATCATCCCAGAAACATCTTTCACGATGAACGTTACCTTTATGGAATAATACCTAATACAGCATTAAAAACAAGAAAGCACTAACAGGCTTCCGGATATAGAAATTGAATTTTCGTCTGCCTTCCTGACCACAATCACAAGGCTGGAGGCCAAACGAAGCAGCGTACGGCCATCATTTTCCGCCACAATAACAAACTCACTAGTGGGATGTGCCTTTTGGGGTTCCAACAAGTATGTGCCCTCTGCGCCTTGTCTTTCCTTTTATCTTCAATCAGACTGGTCATTGTCTTCTTCATGCAGCAAACTATACCCAGATGTAAATTTTTCCATATCATCACTGTAGTTGAGCAACATAATATATTTAGATGCTACTAAATTATTTAAGGCATTTACACTACTCTGGACGCCTGTAACTTCACCCATTAGCAACCTTAGCTGATCAATAACAATCGAGCATAGAGACCACACCTATTAATCTATTTTACTAGAGCACGATGACCACTCCCCTTAATGGATTTGCTGTATAGCACAGTGAAAATAAGGAATAGTGACAGCCAACTTGAGATACTCTAATACAGCAGTCACCCTAATAGAACAGTCACAGGTGTATAGTTGTATGCTATAACAAAACAACTGAACAAACTACTATACTTTAAAAAAAAATTGTAATTTAAAAATGAAGTAGGGATCCAAAAGTAATGAAACAAGAGATGAGTGATGGTATTACAGCATAGCTCGGCCCTACTTTGGCATTCAACAAAATAATTGTTGTTATAACATGCCAATAATGGGATTTCCCCACCAAGCTATGCTGTAATACCATCATTCATCCCTTGTTTCACTACGCTTTTGTATCCCTACTTCATTCAATATAATGACATTATGGAATAGCTGGTCTTTTTGGTGTAAATATCCACGAAAACACTGAAAATTCAATACATGAAATTGAACTGTTTCTATGCAAATTTAATTTAATGGTTGACATGAAAATGTTGCATCCTAAAAGTCCATGCAAGTAAGATTTAGTCAACTTATAGCTACTAAGGGACACTAGTTTGTTGAGTATCTCAAATGATTAGCTGATTATTCTCATTTGCATTGTAGTCAAATAATATAATTAACATCCATTATTCGTAAGGGACACTAGTTTGTTGAGTATCTCAAATGATTAGCTGATTATTCTCATTTGCATTGTAGTCAAATAATATAATTAACATCCATTATTCACATGTGATCATTTATATGGTGGTACATGGTTAGCTATCAGTGATTTACGCAGCAGAAGACAATGCTAATAGAAGTAACAAAAAGGAAAGAACGATGGTGATATTAATGCTGTGGTGAATTGCCGTAAGCGCTAGACTTCGTACTTTGTTCTTAACCACCTCACTGCCAGATTTATCTCCAATCTACTGCATATAAACTGCTATAACTCACAAACCATACAATAAAACTATATTAGTTGCTATAGATGGTTTTAATGAGAATGTGTGGTGCTATATTACATCATTTTTTACATAACAAAATCCAAATGTATGTAGGGCAAGAAGATCGGGAAAATCTGTCGCGACAAACATTTTTTGAAGTATTTCTGTGCCCTGCATTACCAATCACTACCCAAAATAGAAACCTTGTAGTCATACTTTAGTAATAGTCAGGGTTTGTGTTAAAAGAATAACAGGGTGATTTCTGTACAGGTGGTCTCTGAACGCAATACCTCCCAAAACTTACTTTTAGCGCCTAAAAGTAACTGATTATTCTATACCCATGGTTTCAAGTTGTTTGATAGGGGAGTTGTTTGATAGGGCAGTTGTTTGATAGGGGAATTGTTTGATAAGGAAGGCGTTTGATAGGGAAGGCGTTTGATAGAGAAGTTGTTTGATAGGGCAGTTGTTTGATAGGGGAGTTGTTTGATAGGGGAGTTGTTTGATAGGGGAATTGTTTGATAGGGCAGTTGTTTGATAGGGGAGTTGTTTGATAGGGAAGTTGTTTGATAGGGCAGTTGTTTGATAGGGGAGTTGTTTGATAGGGAAGTTGTTTGATAGGGCAGTTGTTTGATAGGGGAGTTGTTTGATAGGGAAGTTGTTTGATAGGGCAGTTGTTTGATAGGGCAGTTGTTTGATAGGGCAGTTGTTTGATAGGGGAGTTGTTTGATAGGGAAGTTGTTTGATAGGGAAGTTGTTTGATAGGGCAGTTGTTTGATAGGGCAGTTGTTTGATAGGGAGTTGTTTGATAGGGGAGTTGTTTGATAGGGGAGTTGTTTGATAAGGAAGGCGTTTGATAGGGAAGGCGTTTGATAGGGGAGTTGTTTGATAAGGAAGGCGTTTGATAGGAAAGGCGTTTGATAGGGAAGGCGTTTGATAGGGAAGTTGTTTGATAGGGCAGTTGTTTGATAGGGGAGTTGTTTGATAAGGAAGGCGTTTGATAGGGAAGGCGTTTGATAGAGAAGTTGTTTGATAGGGCAGTTGTTTGATAGGGGAGTTGTTTGATAGGGGAGTTGTTTGATAGGGGAGTTGTTTGATAGGGCAGTTGTTTGATAGGGGAGTTGTTTGATAGGGAAGTTGTTTGATAGGGGAGTTGTTTGATAGGGCAGTTGTTTGATAGGGGAGTTGTTTGATAGGGAAGTTGTTTGATAGGGGAGTTGTTTGATAGGGAAGTTGTTTGATAGGGCAGTTGTTTGATAGGGCAGTTGTTTGATAGGGCAGTTGTTTGATAGGGAAGTTGTTTGATAGGGGAGTTGTTTGATAGGGCAGTTGTTTGATAGGGGAGTTGTTTGATAGGGAAGTTGTTTGATAGGGGAGTTGTTTGATAGGGAAGTTGTTTGATAGGGCAGTTGTTTGATAGGGGAGTTGTTTGATAGGGAAGTTGTTTGATAGGGCAGTTGTTTGATAGGGCAGTTGTTTGATAGGGCAGTTGTTTGATAGGGGAGTTGTTTGATAGGGAAGTTGTTTGATAGGGCAGTTGTTTGATAGGGGAGTTGTTTGATAGGGAGTTGTTTGATAGGGAAGTTGTTTGATAGGGGAGTTGTTTGATAAGGAAGGCGTTTGATAGGGGAGTTGTTTGATAAGGAAGGCATTTGATAGGGAAGGCGTTTGATAGGGGAGTTGTTTGATAAGGAAGGCGTTTGATAGGAAAGGCGTTTGATAGGGAAGTTGTTTGATAGGGCAGTTGTTTGATAGGGGAGTTGTTTGATAAGGAAGGCGTTTGATAGGGTAGTTGTTTGATAGGGAAGTTGTTTGATAGGGGAGTTGTTTGATAGGGAAGTTGTTTGATAGGGGAGTTGTTTGATAGGGAAGGCGTTTGATAGGGAAGTTGTTTGATAGGGAAGTTGTTTGATAGGGAAGTTGTTTGATAGGGAAGTTGTTTGATAGGGAAGTTGCAGTTGCCATTCTATTTCTTTTGCGCTACATTACCCTACAAAAATGGTAATTTGCACACACGAACATTTTTATGACCACATGTAAACATTGTTAACCTGTTGAATTGTCTCCAAGTCTGGTTTTTTGGGCGTTTGAGCAAGTGCATATATTCACAAGGCCACTATTTCAAGGTGTTCAAAAGTAGCAACACACCACTCTAACCTAATAACAAGAGTTCATAATATATATACTAAGGAGAGTATCCTACTCTCATATACCCCTGTAGAAAGGCGTATCGTGAAGTTATGACGTAACGACAAGATGTTGCGGTTTGTGACGTACATGAAGCCGTAAAAGTGCAAGAATCGTTTGCACCGTTTCACACTTGCGACGCTCAGGATAGCTGTATTCGCGAATGGCCTAGTAAGAAACGCCTACGAAGCGGTCTTAAGCCATGAGGGAACGATTGTAGTTCGGTGAGAAACGCTTAGAGCTGGAGATGATTTGGTTGCTAGCGACGTTGTTAGGCACACGCTCAATCGATACCATGTTCAACTAATGACATCATTAATTATACAAAGAAAAACGGGCGAACTCAGAAGTGTTACGTCATAACTTCACGATACGCCTTTCTACAGGGGTATATGAGAGTAGGATACTCTCCTTAGTATATATATTATGAACTCTTGCTAATAATCTGTCTCTTTACTGTTTCTCTTTGTTAGTAATGCCATTATTATGCGATGTTTATTATTGACCATTAAAAGGTGTGCAACTACCCACAATAGTGTGTGAGGGACTGGTTATCCCTGTTCCCATTTACTTAGAGTGTGACTGCTACAGGGGCTTCTAAAATGTTTGACAGAGGCTACAGAGTGCTTAGAAAGTGATACTACAGGCGTTTGTAATCAATTCTGCACGGTGATGTTGAAGATTATCAAAAGAGAAGTATGACCCAGCCAAGCTTGATACAAGCTAGAGAGATAGCTAGCTAGCTATAAACACTTTACCATATATGGGAGGCACAGTCTGCAATAAACTTTTACTGTCGATGTACTGAACCTCAGTCTGTGGTTAAATCAAACAATTCTGAGATTGCCCATAATACTGCAAGTTAAGGTTCTTGGGTCCTACTCTCCAGAAGGAAGCAAAGATACACACAGCAGAGATATTGCATGGAGAATGTTCCCAATCACTTTGAATGGCTGCTGCACTGGCTATAGATACCATCCTCTGTTTCACTTAAATAGTCTCTCTAGAGCCAGTACATAGGCAATGAGGTAAACATCTATAAATCTTTGTGAATGAGAAGCCACATAACTAGCTACACAATTTGCTACCATGTGGACTCATAATATTATCTATGGTGGACGACATACATTTTGTCAACTGTCACCAAATTAAGCAAATGTCAAATATTCTGCTGATCAAAATTTCTGCTTATATGGCATTAGCTGTAACACGGGGCATTTGGGCTTTTGTTTGATATGTATGCCCTCGGGCTGTCGGGCATACATATCAGACAAAGCCCTCATGCCCATGTTACAACTATTAAATTACTTAGCCAATATTATGAGATTATTGAGGTGATGATTCCCTTTGATGATCTCTACTAGTTTGTATAATTATTTATTTTCCCCTTTACTTGTTAGCTATAGAGTGGTTACACAAATAATTACATTAGATGTGCTTCGCAAAACATGTGACAAGAATCCATCATAATACATAAAAATTGTGAATTCAATTCTACTGCCACGGCACAAGTATGGACAGCTTATTCACTACAGTGTTATATTCACCTATTAATATGGTGGAAGGACAAGAGCATAGGTGATCTGGTTACCATCATATTGAACACCAACTTACAGGTGGACTTGTTTTGAAAATATGTGTTTTCACCATGTAGCCACAAAGCAAATGGGCTATGTTGTTACTACTGTAGTATGTTAGTACTTGATAACAGACGATTATCCTAGTTTGACTGTTAGTCACTCTACAATAGCAGGAGAATGAAACACAATATTCCCAGTACCTGGCTGTTTAAATGGTACAAGTTTTTGCTACACATTTCAGTTGCTGTGATGTCACATGCAACCACTCTATTTATAGTAACATTCAGTGTTTGTTTCATTCGTATAACACAACTAGGCTGTGATAATAGTAAAACCGATATCTCAATAAATGACAACTTTGATAATCAATGTTATCTCAATAATGATGTGACATCATAGGACTGTTTTGTAAACACAGTTTTACATAATTAGTTTCAAGTAGTATTTGTTTCAAATCAGAAATTTTATCGCTTCCTTAATTTAAGGACTACGGTAATGTACGCAGTGCCTATCCTGAAAACCCACAAGTTTTATGAAATTTGCGTGTTCTATTACTTAGCAAGTTTGTAGCGTCACCATAACCGCAGGAAGTAAGGGCTTATACAAACTGTAGTACAGATTCACCTATCAATAATAAGCAGAACTATCTAAGTTATAAGTATGTAGAACTTACCATTTTCAACTAACAAAGCGATTTGTTAACACTGGTGACGATCTGTCTTCTTTGCGATGTGATCTGTTACAAGCCACCACTTTACTCCTTTTAAAGAACGCCATCACGTGATCTTGTATATCATTAGATGCACCTCTAAATGAAGAGCGCCATGAAATTTATTGTAATTCAATACCAGCAACAAAGTGAAAGTTATGAACGGATTTGTACAAGGTTAGTTTTATTGTTGTGTAAATATAACATACTTAAAATTAGAAGGCTAGTGTAGTTTCACGTAATATATTGGCATTGTATATGAAAAGAATCACATATTAATGGCGAATAGAATGGCCAAGCTCATAGCGTTATTTACTGTTGAGTTACAGCCTTTTGTTTACATCCTATACACTTGGACATAATATTACGGCGCTGGGCTTTCACGTAAGCTTATATTTGGACGTAATATTGCGACAGCGGTCCTTAAAGGGTTAAGACACCTTTCCATAAGTTTTCCATTGTACTGTGGTTGATTTTATGATTTAGTAATTATCTCCCAGCCTTAAATACAACTGTGTCCTACTGACTTTGGTATGTCAGTGTCACTGTTCCTCTGCTGTAGTCTGAGTTGCAATTGACTCAAGCGTCATCACGTCCACGTACCTCTCCAACACCACAGCAGGCTGGATTAGGGGGAAATCCCTCATCATCATTATCAGGAACACAACAAGCTAAGGTACTATCAGAAATTGATGTCGTTCAACGGAACATTGATGTTATGAATGAGATATTGATTGAAAATGAACCTGGCAAGGAAGAAGAGGGAATGGTCCCACTAATGGAGGTAAGTAATGACTGTAGGTACCTTGGACCAGAGTTCAAATTATCAAGTGGTGATCATTTTCAATGGTACAATAATATTATAAACCAAATACCAATACACAATAATGTGTTAGGACCACTACTCATTCTAAAATGGCCACTCAATTTTCTTTTGACCTTTGGGTCCTGTGGAGGTGCTGTAGTGAGTACCTAGTGACACTAACATATCATTGTAACCATAGGAACTGAATGCTGTCACTCGTAAAATGCAAGAAAGAGTTACAGAATTAGTTGGCAGAATACAAGAGAGTGACATCATGGGTGAGCATTATTAAGGATATTGACTGTCACATTACTCCCATCCTAGTTACTCTACTTGGATTAAATGACAGTCTTAATGCCTTATTCATAAGATATGATCGGTACATGAAGAACAGACAAGCAGTGTTACAAGGTGGAGGTAGTATACCTGTTCAACAAGATAGCACTGATGTGGTCACTGATCTAATGGCTACTACTGATTTAATGACAACTACTAATCTCACTCCTACTGCCTCCACAACTAGTGCTGCCGCTGTGGTAAGACTTCCAGGGGTGTGTTACATGTGTCACATGACCTGATATAGGAGTATCCTTCACTTGACGATGAGCCCCCTCCTTATCAACCATCACAACCTCTACTAGAACCACTAATAGATCTCTCCACCGACCCTGCTACCTCCGTTACTCAGCCAGACTTGTCCAGTCAGCTTGCTGACCTAGGACTGGATCAGCCCCCAACCACAACTGGTCCCCCTGCTAATAATACATTGGACGAGTTTGACATCTTTGCTCAGAGTAGACAAGCTTACAGTAATACCAGGTAAGGGTCATTCCATACCAAATCACAAAAAAAAATCCGGACCCCTTTCGATTTTTGTGAAATTTGGCACAAACATGGACCCTTTCAAGAAACTTTCTTACACCAAAATTTGGCTCATTTTATTGGTTTCCCTTTAAGTTATGACTACTCAAAGTTTCTGCTGAAAATTTTATTAAGCTTACATGTTTTCAATAAAATGGCCATAACTTTGCTTATGATTCACATAGAACCTTCTGGGTTACATTTTTGAAATCCTTATTAAATTCTCGTTCAGGTGATATATAATATTTTATAATTGCTTAAAGGAAAAGGTCAAACCACAAAAATGTAGCTTTTTCCTTTGATCTTCATTTTCAAAAATATATATTCTTTAATTAAATTTATTTTTGGTTTACATGTTGCTCTAATACCTATCATTCACCACTGAGTTTAAAGTTGGGACCAATAGTAGATCATGAGTTATAAGTGTTAATGTGTAGCCTTGTAATCATTGCTGTTTGTATGGTTCAAGTATGCAAAGATGCAATACCAATTGCAAGTAACTTTATATAATACTATGTCACAATCATTAATATATTGTTGGTTTGTAAGTAATGTTAACTTGTTTATGTTTTGTAAGAAAACCCAGTAAAAGCTTATATTATACTGAAATACATATATTCAAGTAATTTATCCCTGATCAAGCTTGTATATTGTTTCTGATTATGACACCAAGTCTATTATACAGTAGTGAAATATTGAACTTGATGACATTTTCACTAGCTACAGTAACTGCTACTGTTAGCATTTAATGCTGATTGTTGATATGCAAGTATACGTATTTTGATACACAAATGTAGCTATAGTGAAAACTATCTAAGCCAGTCAGGGCCAATTTTTTTTGGCCTTAATATTCAGGTGGCTATTTATATTGTTTGATGTGTATAAATGTCTTACTAGAACAATTTAAAGTTGGCTCTTAATAGAAAAGTGGCCTTTAGTTACAGGTGGCCACTAAAACAAGTTCCACTGTAATTTGAAACACTTACAAATAAAACATGATGTTATGTAGCTGCATTCTTTGTTCTTAACACAGGAATGAATGTTTTAATATTGTAATCTACTAGAGATTTTCTAAAAAAGTAGTAATGAATGACATGCAGTATTAATAGTCTTTTCAACTTATACCTTCAAAAATTCAATTGTGTACTGATATCAATGCATCAGATTTCATTGCATATCAAAGTTACATGTGAATGATTGTAGAGACTGTCATGAAATATGCACCACTTTCAGTCTCAAGTTTTACTACAATGCTCTGATTTAACTTTGAAGTTAATTGCCTTGACCCTTTCTTTAATTGATTGTTAATGTATTTCGCTTAAAGCTATAGATATGTATCAGTGTGCAATTGCTGTAGTGAACCTTTCTACAATGTAATTTTATGGAACATTTCTATGATTCTATTTATAGAAGAGCTATATACATTGCTATTTTTATCATGATACAGTTGATGTATGGAGTTAAAGTCAGGTACCTTAGAGCAGGGGTTAATCTAGGGTGGGGGGGCACAGCCCCCCCCTAGGTTTATACCTAAAGCCTTGAGAAATGGAAAGGTTTAATTGGTCCCAAAGTTGTATAATCCAATGGTCAATGGCATCACAGTAAAATTTTCACCAAAATTGAGTATATTTACACCTAAATTTTCAAAATTTTCCTGGGGGAGCATGCCCTCAGACCCCCTAGAATCCGAAGCGACTTACTTCGCCCCCTCTAGATTAATAGTCTGGGTTGAGCCCTGTAGAGCCAAAATTTCTGGGCCTTAATGTGCAGGTAGCTGCTTAATACATTTGCATAAGTGTATAGCAACAATTTAAAAATTGGCCCTTATGGAGTGGTGGCCTTTCTATACAGGTGGCCACTTTCCACTCTATTCCATCAAATTTCTGACGAGTAAGTGGTTTTAAAAGTGTACATTTTTCCAGTAAAGGCATTGTTTATAGGTATAAACATATAGAGTTGGCCTTTAAGTGGTCAGTAGTAGGCTTGCTCTTTCAAAGTATGATTCAAAAGTGATATACAGTGTAACATACCTTAGCGGCTACCTTAAAGGCCACCTTTTTATAAGAGCCAACTTAAAATAGGATATTTCTACTCTAGTGCAACTATATGAAGCAGCTATCTAGGTATTAATACCAAGAAGCTTTGGATATCACTAAGACATGGCATTTCAATTCCACTTTACGTATATGTTAAAGCATAGCCGCGAGTGCTATATGAAAAATAAAGCACGAGGCGAAGCCGAGTACTTTATTTTTCATATAGCACGAGCAAGGCTATGCTTTAAATGATTTATGGAACTTTCTAGTCGTGTAGCTTCACCATACACTAGGACTCGTAATTAACAAGCGTTGCACGAACTATTAGCAGCCTGAACGCACACAAACTAGTTTAACAAAGTAACTCACGCGTATTTCACCATAGTTTGGCATAGTAGACGTTCATTGCGTCTTTTGGCAGGTTTTGCTCGCAACCCACAATCGATTCTATTGCGAGTCACATGGTGAAGTATTTCCGTGATATCTCCAGGACTTGTCCGTTTACATTAACAAACGTAACAGCAACGTTACCTTCTCCCACCCATCATCGAAGCATTTAGGTATGTCTATAAAAGCAATCCAATGGTGGAACTCGTATTGGCTGGGGTGATTGATCACTCAGCGTGGCGAGGCTATCAGCCTTCACCGGCTTGGGTGATTAGTCGTACTGGCGCGAGCCCCGTAGGCTATTAGCCTACACTAAGGCACGTGGGCAACTGTGCTTTATTGCCCACAAAGAGTGCTTTATTGCACCGCAAAGAGTGCTTTATTGAACGAATAAAGCACTCTTTGCGGTGCAATAAAGCACTCTTTGTGGTCGATGAAGCAGTTGGCCGGCTGAGAGTGTACTTTATGAAATTTAAAGCACATTTTTTCCTTTGATCTCGCCCACGCAAAGTTCTATAAATGTACATATGTATGTATAACTGTTGTTTGTATCCATTATACACGCATATAAGATTGGAAACTATCATCATAATATGTGGCTGAATATTATTATTATACAGTGAAAGAATAGATTGGAATATTATTAGTTGTACAGTAAATCCCCTATAAATATAGCTACCCCTATAATAAGACCACCTTGTTATAGTAGCCACCTCTATTTTATAGGACACTGAACTTACAGCAAAAAAACATAATCAGTGATTCCTTTATTAGGCAGCCTTATTATTGCTTCAACTTTCTTAGCTTTAAAAGTGGCTCTGTTAATATGGTTTCACTGTAGTGAGCCCTTGTCAATACTATTTTAATGCATAAATGATATTTAACATATCAATATAAGGCTACTTGCAATTGGTATTAGAAATTACACTGTAAAAATACCATACAAACAGCAATGATTACAAGGATACACATTAACACTTATATAACTCATGATCTACTATTGGTCCCAACTTTAAACTCACAGTGATGAATGATAGGTATTAGCAAGAGTTCATAATATAAAAAGAGAGGAGAGTGTCCTACGGGAATTAGTAAAACGTAGAATACGGAATTGCGGAATAACGAAATAAGCAAAACTTATCTTTTGCAGATTGTACAAATAGTTACATGCTCTATAGCAATCTTACTTTTATTTACACCTTGCAACAGCGCTGCATGGTACGCCACGGTGATGGATAGCTAAACAGCAGCTGGGCAAACATTAAATGGGACGAGCGAGCACGCAACCAATCACCCTAGAACGATATACCTTCGCTAAACTTACTTATCTATACTCCTTATAGTTGATATAGCTACAAAACGCCAAGACCTAGTTCTATTCTTAGGTTAAACTAGCTGCCCTTCATGTGCATACGACCGAATTTATTAGAGTCACGCTAGAGTTAAGTAGGGAAGTCCAGTGGTTGTGTGTCTTTAAATGGATTTCAAAACTCTTCAGGTTTGAATCAAGAGTGTAGGTAAGTATAGTTAGCAAAGGTAGATCGTGCTACGGTGATTGGTTGTGTGCTCGTCCCATTTAATGCTCGCCAGCTGCTGTTCTATCCATCGCCGTGGTGTGCCATGCAGAGCTGTTACAAGGTAAATAAAGTATAATTACTATAGAGCACTGCATATAACTATTTGTACAATCTGCAAAAGATAAGTTTTGCATATTTTGTTTTTTTCGCAATTCCGTTATTCCGTATTTTACTAATTCCCGTGTCCTACTGCAGTATAGCCTGTACAAACGCGAATCTCAAAGTTATGATGTAATACCTGTAGTCACTTTCAATGTTCTAGTTGGTCAGGCATGTACTCAACATTAAGTTTCAATGACTGTTGTAGTTATGGCTTCAATAAGCAGCCTATACTGATGACAGTGTCAACACTCCTTAACACTTTATGTGTTGACATGATATCCTAAAGTAATCAAAAGTTTTACTGTATTACTTTGAGATACGCATTTATACAGGCTATACTGAAGTAGGACACTCTCCTCTCTTTTATATTATGAACTCTTGGTATTAGAGCAGCAGGTAAACCAAAAATAAATTTAATTAAAGAATACATATTTTTGAAAATGAAGATCAAAGGAAAAGTTACATTTTTGTGGTTTGACCTTTTCCTTTGAGCAATTATAAAATATTATATATCACCTGAAAGAGAATTTAATAATGATTTCAAAACTCTAAACTAGAAATTTCCATGTCAATCACAAGCAAAGTTATGGTCATTTTATTGAAGACATGTAAGCAAAATAAAATTTTCAACAGAAACTTTGAGTGGTCATAACTTAAAGGGAGACCAATGAAATGAGCCAAATTTTGGTGTGAGAAAGTTTCTTGATAGGGTCCATGTTTGTGCCAAATTTCATGAAAATTGAAAGGGGTCCAGATTTTTTTTTGTTGATTTGGTATGGAATGACCCGTAAGTGACTTGTTCAGCCTGTTAAACCTGTTCTTACTGGTTGTTGTGGATATAGTGGGTCAACATATGATGATGGAAGGATCAGTATGGATGCTAACTTAGCAGATGCTGTGCAGGGGAAACCCCTACAGTCAACAACAGAACAAACGTGAGTAACATGGTCGTACTACTCTTACAATGTATCCAGTAATTTTGTGTAAATTTTGTGCAACGCTTCAAGAACTAAAACCTGCCACTCTTGCTCCTTATTCAATGAATAGATTAGCTTACTTTTAGAGAAGAGATGTTTAGATTTATCCAATTACATACCCAGTGGATGTAGTGTGATGTGTTTCTTTCATTTTAAAAATAATGTTGGGTTTGTGTGTAAGCCTTCAATGATAGCACGCTTCACCTCATGTTTCACTGAGATGGCAAATTGTAGTATACTAGATGAATAAAAGATTGAAAATTTGAAGTGGGAGAATAGGGATTGCTGAAAAAAGCCATGAAACAAGAAGGGATCGCTGGGATGGTAATGTAAACCACAAATCCCTCATTTCGAAATGACAGAGCATGTAACTAAAAATTTATGACAGAGAGTCAAAATAGGGATTTGTGGTTTACATTACCATAACGCCATCAATGTTTCAGTACACACATGAAACTGATCAAATTGCAATGTGCATACAGACTGAGAGTTTCCTAATATGAGCTAAAATTAGTGCCTTTAATAGCTGTCAAATTCAGTGCAAGGATTGTTGTTATACACTTGACTGCATTATTAGAGTATTTACGTGACTGCTTAATCTGGATAGCCCGGCCATGTACAATAATGGAACGACCTTGCAACAAAATCTTTAGCACAGATTAAGCTTCCGGCCTATACTGAGTTTAATAAAGACAGATTCTATTAGCCACAAGCAGCGCACACCAAAAAACCTAACTCTGAGCACGATCTTGTATGGCTTCTCGTGCATAATTACATTTTGGCAAGAAGAAACCGGTTTGGGCTGTTTCCATCCGAAAATGAAATCAAAAATAGGTCATGGACACGCAGAAGGACTCAGTAAGCATGGTTATATAGTTTTTAGCACGAAAAAAATGGATAACTTTTGCTGTAGCGTAAGTGACCAATTATCGAACAAAGTTTATACTTTACTTCATAAATATCTCCAGGAAAGTAGTATCAACCTCGACTTTTAACCAGGAGGTAGCACCTTTCTTGTAGAATACCTCACGTAAGTTTGAGTAATAGTATCCGATTAGTGTCCGTGTTATGAGTGGATTTCTGCATTCCGTAAAATATGAATTATCGAACACCAATACCTATTATCGAACGCCCATTAATTTGCGTTAATCAATTGTCGAATGTTTTGCACCTTTTCTACTGTGGTGACTTCAGTGTAATCTACACACTCTTAACTATTATATCAACGTGTTATCTGAAGTACCATGATACTGTAACTGAAGTATAGTTTTGATACAAGCATGCACTTGTGAGTTACAACAGCGAATCGTTTAGTGTAAAATGCGTACAGTGAAAAATCAGCACATTACGACCAATACTACAGTCTTATTATCCTTGTTTACAATAACCCCTTCTGTACAGTCTTCGTGGATACATCTTTTACTCAGGTAAATGACAAACAGTAAGCCCAATTCCGCCACCAAAGTCACGCTCGAGTTGTACTTCTTTCACGGCGATTCCTGTGTTCTTTTTCTTCATTTCTTCGTCAGTGGTGATGAGTACCAAGACTGCTGTGACGTCCACACATAAATTCTAAAAGATGGAAAGCTCATTAAGAATTGGCTACACTATTGGAATTCTCCATATAAACACCTTACGAGTATGCGGAATAAAATTGTAAACTTCCGAATACGTTACGTGATTTTTATTTTTGATAATAGGTACTGTTCGATAATAGGTCACTTACGCTACATGAGTAAAACAAAATTATGTTATGAATAATAATAATAAATCAAAGATGAACAAAGCACCAAACTTCAGTTTTGTCCCAAATACACATACTGTTTCCTTTTCACTTGATACTTACTAGTGGACCAATAATCATTGCAAATAACCACCAGAGGGTTGTTTTGAGTTGGAGGATGCTTTTCAAGGTGGTTTATAGGTATTCGTTCTATTAGAGTTTTCGAAGAAAAAAAAACAACATGTATGATCCCTATTATGAACCCACTATCGTGGTTCATGATAACTGCTCTCATCTCCCCCCAGTTTCATGATATAGACATTAATTCTCAGATACCAGACTTTTGAATGTTGGGTCAAAAGAATAACAACTGCCTGTTTGTACAATAGCAGTTTCAGAGTTTAAAGTTGTACCAGATCTATGATGCAACTTATCACTTCACTAGTCAGTGAATTCACACTCCATCATGGGATCATTGTGTTTGCCCTGAGTTTTAATTTTAAAATCTTGATATTCAGATGAATTTTCAAGTTATATTGTCTTTTTATGTTGCGGTATTTACCAATAAATGCAGAAGTAGATACACCACAGTTTTGTTGCTGACTAAATGTGCCAAGTTTCACTCCATACATTGATGCATCTGTTAAGTTATTCTTGTTTGCTAGTTTCTGTACAAATGAGTTTGTTTGCTCATCCAGTAGCTACTACTCTACTGCATGATTATCTGCAATTCTAAAACTTGTATATCTTATACCAGTGTATCTTCTTCAAGTCTTTGAATGTACATAATTAATTTAGTATGTAGCTATAGCTACAGCATTAATGTACTAATAATCAAACACTTGAATTATTAGCTATTATGATATGTAAAATGGAAAACTTCATATATTGCTATATTAATTAATTCTAGCAAAACTATTTATAGCAACATCTTGAAAACAAAGCCAGAATGAGAATTATTATGGGTAATAAGGCTAGATACAAGAATAAAAAAAGAATAATGGGAGAATTTTTTGGGAGGAATAATAGGTAAAATTTTGAGCATAATAGGCTCAGGCGCCTAGTTATGAAAAGAGCAGGGTGTTAGTAACCTTTTCAAACTGCTGACAATTAGTGTCATCACAAGCTGACATAGAAACAGCAAAGACAGCAGGTATATAGTCATACAAGACATCTAATGTGTTTACATAACTAGTACGGTATCACTTGCAGGTTAGCTAGTCTAGATGAATGGCTGAACATTACAGATCTGGTGAGTGTTTCATGTGTCGTGTTAGGTGGTGACCTTGTTCTGTCTAGAACGTGCCCCCTAGTGACACAGCTAGCTCTGTTACTAAGGATGAATCAGCTACCAGTGCAGGTCAGTGGTTACTATGGTGATGACTACTTATCATATTTTGTAATAGAATTTGATCAATTTCTAGCACAACGAGTCAATGTTGGCACCAGCCTACCCCCAGCACGCACTAAACCACAAATGCAGAAAGCAGAAGAGCAGAGTGACGAATTATTTGCTTTGTAAACTGCTTGAAACAAATTTAATTTGCTGTCCAAATATTATAATTTCATCATAAATTTCTAATTAAAGCACGCCAATGATATGAACATTATTAGTTTGAACGTGAAGTCGTAAGTTAAGCGTCCCGCGTTCATGTTAGAGACTGTACTAGATCAATGTCACATTGTACAGATAGGCCGACAGCAGAGCCGTTAGTGGCGGATCCGATAAGAGTTGTCCGGCGTGACCACTCTAATGCTCGTTGTCCAGGGGCGGCGCACAGTTATCCACCAGCTAAACGTGTCAGCCTGGCAGATGTTCTCAGGACCATGAAACTGAGCGGCTGGTACTGGGAGGAATTACCAGGGGAGAACGCCATCCAACTATTAAAAGATAAAAGTATCGGCACATTTCTTCTTAGAGACAGTTACGATGATTGTCATCTATTCACATTATCAGTCAAGTCGTATAATAACGTTGTGGTCAGTGTGAGAGTGATCTTCAGTCGTGGATACTTTAAACTGGATTCTGCCTTCCAGGACACGCCTTTGTTCCCAAGTGTTGTGGATTTGGTAGAACACTATTTGGCAGATGAGCAGCGGTCATTTCATGTTGAAGTGCCGGACATGGGAGACTTTGCTGTTGTATTAAAACGACCACTTTATAAGAATGTATTATCATTGCAGCACATTTGTCGTCGAACAATCGTCAAACACTTACAAACTTCAGATAACATAGACAGCTTACCCCTACCATCCCATCTGATTGACTACCTACAAGATTACCGAGTGAAGTGATAGAGTTTTATCTTCTACTGCAATCTGCCCGAGGACAGTATAAATGATTGTGTATGACTAAAAGTCATGTTTTGGTGATAAAAAAAAACTAATCCACAAATATAAAATAATAAACAACAATACTACATACAAATAATATCATGTATATTATGGCTTGGTATTGATGGTGGTTTTACAGTGTTGAAAGTCATTTTCTCCTAATGGCACATCTTCATAATAAGGACTCTTCAAGATGTAATTGGTCAACACTCTGTGAGGCAATGGTAATTGCTCTAGTTTGTCCCTAGTACAACAACGGTGTAGAGTAGCCCTACAATAATATTTTAATGTGTGAACATTTCTAAATCTGTTGACTGGTTTCTTCAAATACAATTGTATCAGTCGGCCACTGTTACTGAGCACGGTACACACGGCCTGCTTATCTATGAGTGACTTGTGTACGCAGTGACCGACCAGTCCCGCTAGGTGCTGGAACAGTGGAAGTTCTGGATCACCCAGACACAGTGAGAACAGTCCCTTCGCGTAGTCAATATTAAAAGAGCCGAAACATCCTTCAACTTTAAACGTGACTGTAAACAATTCAGTCAGTTTCTCTGGGTCATTACAATCTCTCACAAGGAACGACCCATCTGGCTCTTTGTGTAGAAGCCGCTCCGCTTCTTGAATGCTAATATTTCCATAGTACCACCCACAACGTGCTAAATCATTTAATGTGTCCTTCAAGCCGCTCTTCTCTGAAAGTGTCGGGGCTGCCATTAAACCGTTGATAAGCTCCACAATAGTTTGCTGCTCCTTCCTGGGCAGAACGAGTTACTACTCGTTTACTGCTGGAGTCGCTACGAGAAGCCGTACGGTTACGCTGAATCAGCTGTCTGATCATAGCTGTATCAATATATTAAAACTAGACGGAGGAGATTACGGAGTTATCTTGAAAGAAATAGAAACATGCATTAACACGCTTTTGTCAATGTCAGCAAATTAGAAATTAATTACACTTGATAAAGAATAAAGTAGCAGACAATGCAGCAGTAAGGTGGGCCTCATCTACCCTGTGCTGAGCTTCTACTTGTCCCCAGTGGTTGATCTGTGAGGTCACATAACATATGCACTCTTTAGTATTGATCATTACCTGATACCGAGTTTCTAATCTGGTCAGCTGACAGGTTTGTGACACTGATAGTCTGCCCTGCCATAAAGCCATGGTGAGAATGAAGGAGCCAGTGAGGTCTGCTAGTTGTTGTAAGCCTGCCAGTGTACAGCAAGTTAGCACATTACAAAGTGATTGTTTCTTAACTGATTACCTACTCTGGTCCACTTGTTGACTGCAGGGAACAGATCATTGGTCACACGATGAAAGCTTGTATGAACTAGGCTATTGGTGGGATGGACATCAGTTGAAAACCTGTCAGTCTACTATTAACAAGTGATTATCAACACATCAACTAGACCAACCTGTTATTAAACCAGTCAATAACAGGTCCCCACTGGGATAGCTGTAGTTTAACCAACTCCTCAGGCTCATCAGTGTAATAGCTACAGTAATGGATTACAATCTTAATGGGCATGCCAGAGGTGTATACCAGCTATGCCAATTTACACTGAACATACACTGCAAATTAATAATAGCTTTCTACACAATCAAATTAACAGGCCAACTCAGTACAGAAACTTATTATAGTTTCAGTGTAGAATCCAAAGGGGTTTTCTGAAAACGTACTGGCTATGTTCGTCCAGTTCTATTCATCCAACATTTGCCCATCATTAGGTGCACCGATAATCGAATCAGCTATATCGGCCTTTTTGTATATGTACACAAGCAGCAGATACAGATATACATAAAGTCTATTCATGGCCACTCGTGCTCTGGTAACATCCTAGCAGCACCTTTTTATGTAATGTCGGCTGATGCAACAATATATTGATACATCGTGTATCATATCATAAGACAATATCACTGTATCGATACAAAGTCAAACCTTATTGATATATCACATATCATGATATATTGACATGTTGCGGCTTGTTAACATGGCTGACAATCAAATTATTGTATATTGTGGCCAAACCAGGAGCTCATCGAGTCCGTAGGACGAGGGAGCATGTAACTCCGTAAACGGCGAAATTCAAACATGGCGTCGTAATTTATTAATAGTAATTTAAACAATAACCGTATAAGGATAAACACATACCACGCATGCTCGCTAAACCTATTACTACTGGCACAATAATTATACTGTAGTCTTCTTGCTCCAGCAGTGAGCGATGAAACTTGATTCCGTCAGTGTTTACTGCAGATAATCTGTGCTGCCGCCGTGAACTGATAGCCGGCCCACTTACATTACGCGGTAAGCAAGAATGTTTCCTAGCAGTCTCCAAAACATCTTGTCACTATTTCACTCCATTAGTTAAGCCTTTTCCTCGACGTTTCCTTCCTTGCCATTCCTTTCTTTCATGAATTAATCCAGGCGCTGCATATTTGTGGCATGATTATTACGTAATTCTTTACCCTACGATACAACCTTTACTATATAAGGAATATACTATGTTAAGAAAAGTCCGCCATGTTTGAATTTTGCTGTTTACGTTGTGAGTATGCGGAGTTACATGCTCCCTCGTCCTACGGACTCGATGAGCTCCTGGCCAAACTGAATAGTATGTAATGCTTCTCAAAGCTCACTTACTTCCCTTAAAAAAATGACATAGACCATTGCTTAGACTCTACTTTGTATCATGCTGTATCGTGATACACCAGAGGCAATATATCGATACATCTACTCACTGTATCGTAACTCTCTAAGTCCTACTGTCACTTTTAAGAGTGCAAATTATTAAAGAAAATGTTTTATGCTGCTATATCGGATCGGTTTTGTTTATCAGCTTGATAATATTATTATATATTAAAAATTGTAAATTTAAAAATGAAGTAGGGATCCAAGTGATAAAAAGTAGCGAAACAAGAGATGAATGATGGTAGCTATTACAGCATAGCTCGGTGGGAAATCCCTACTTATACAATGTCAAAGTAGAGATTTCCCACCGAGCTATGCTGTAATAGCTGCCATCATTCATCTCTTGTTTCGCTACTTTTTATTGCTTGGGTCCCTACTTCATTTTAAATTTATAATTTTTAATATACTAGTTTGTTTGGTTTTTTTGTTAAGGCATACAGCTAGCTATAAACATGTGACTGTTCTATTAGGGTGACTGCTGTATTAGAGTATCTCGAGTCAGGCAAAGATGTGTACTTGCCCAAAAAGGGCGTGGTCATTATGCTTTTGATCGATTATTAGAGCATTTCGAGTTAGCCTACCAACTCAAAGGTGTGTGATCACTGACTAGCTATTCCATTATAAATGCAGCTAGCATAAAATGGGTGTGATAGATCGATAATGCGTAGAATAAAGAATGGGCGTGATCTTCCTATCGTGAATACATCTAGTACCAGTACCTCCATACAGTAGCGTAGCTAAGTGCCTTAAATAATCTTTTGGCGTCAATTGTGCTGCTTAACAAAAGTGTTGATACGGAAAATTAACGCCTCGATATGGTTTCGTTGGATGAAGAAGACAAGCAACCTGATTCAGTGAAGATAAAAGAAAAGACAAGACACAGAGGGCACACACTTGTCGGAACCCCAAAAGGCACATCCCACTGGGAGTTTGGTATTGTGGCATAAAATGATGGCCGTGAGCTGCTTCGTTTGGCCTCTAGGCTTGCAACTGTAGTCAATCAGGCAGTCAGTCTAAAATTCAAGTTTTGGCAATTTTTAAAATTCTATATCCGCACCTGTATGTGTTTTTATTATATATTATATGGACTAGTACTATTCCGTAAAGGTGATTTTCTTCTTGTAAGATGTCTCTGGGATGATTTTCAGAGGCCCCTTATTGTTCTCCCTGATTTTGTTAGATTTGATGGAGTCTATCCTTGTGATATTTCAATTATGGTATCTTGATGATGGAACTTGTGTGGGGTCACGTTCTGCTGTAGCAGATTTATTGGACCTCTTAGCAACACAAGGTCCATCCTGTGGACTCACCCTTAACCTGAAAAAATGTGAAGTTTTTTTTGGCCAAGTGGAGATCCATCTTTTCCTACATTTCCGCAGGAGGTAAGCCGTCCATTGCAAATTTCGGATGGTGTTGAGCTGCTGGGGTCCCCTATTTCCAGCAGTTCCAAGTTCTTTGATGATTTTACTGATTCCCTTTTTGACAAGGTTCATTGTTTACAAGACTTACTACCTAGGTTGGAAGACCCTCAGGTGGAGCTTCAACTTCTGCATCAGTGTCTAAGTTGCTGTAAAATTGTTCATATCCTTCCCAAGTGCCCCCACATTTGCTGAACCACCTTTTAGATTTTGACAACCAACTTCGTTCTAGCCTTTCTCGTGTTGTTCGCCATTCACTTTCAGATCTCACTTGGCAACAAGCTACTCTTCCTATGAGGTTGGGAGGTTTGGGCATTCGTCAAGCTTCAGACATGGTCTATGTAACTTACCTTGGCAGTTGTTCAGACTTCAAGGACTTAGTTCGTCAATTGTTGGGCATCCAGAGAGATAGCGATTTCATGTTGGTGGGAGAAGCTAAAGCACAGCAAAATTTGATTGGTCTACTTCCATCCTCTTTCAGCTTCTCCCCTGCTTCACAAAAAGATTTACAGTTACATCTTGATGAGTATTTTTACTCTGAAGTTTTGCTTCAACAGAGTATACGTGATAGGGCTCGTTTACTAGCTTTATCAGATTCCTCTGGTTTGGCTTGTGCTTGGCTTCAAGTGATACCTTGTCCCCAACTTGGGTTAGCAATTCCTCCTGCTGAGTTTGTTGTTGCTCTCCGGCTTTGGCTGGGTATTCCAGTTTTTTTGATGCAGATTCACCATTGTATGTTTGTGGACAAATGGTTGATCATTTTGGAGATCACGTGATAGGATGTGGACATTGGACAAATGGTTGATTATTTTGGAGATCACCTGATAGGATGTGGACATGGTCCACTTCGCATAAGACGACATAATGCTTTGTGTGACCTTATTTATAATGCATTTTTGGAGGATAATTCGGATGTCCAGAAGGAACAGAAGGTGTTTGGGGAATCTGCTGCTAGAAGACCTGGTGATATTTTTCATCCGGATTTTTACAATGGTCATCCAACCTACTTTGATGTTTCTGTTCGAAGTGCCCTCCATTCTGGGGTTCTGTCACATTCAGCCATCACTCCTGGGCAGCTCTCAGAGGAGAGATGGAGAAAGATGCTAGGCACAAGACGCTGGTAGAAGCGGCAGGAGGTGAATTTTTACCCTTAGTAGTGGATAACTTTGGTATTTGGACACCTTCAAGTGTAGAGATTCTTTGCTCAATTGCTGGATTTCCACTGTGTGGAATGGGCTGTCCCCTTGTTGAACGGCTGAGTGTCCAATTATACTGTTATAATGCCAAAATGATTTTACGTTTTTAGGCACTTCACCCCCACTCTGAGAATGATTGGTTGCAGGGTTGTTCGGTGGAGGAGGATGGGATTTTCCCCAAGATGGTGTCGAGGGAGATGACAGTCAGCCCTGTCCCAGTGTGAGTGAACAAAGCTGGACAGAAGTATCATCTGGCCTCTGCAGGGACAACACAGTGTCTGATAATAACTTTCCTTCTGCAGTTCCGGTCACCAACAGGTTTTCATTGCTCTCTGTTGAATATGCTTCATTGGATCCTGAAGATGCGGTTCCTCAAGACGTTGGTATTGAAGATTCACACTTTCAGTTCACTTTTGCATCATCTCAAGGAGCTGTTACGACTGAGAACATTGCTGCTGTTGCAGAGCAGAAGACTTCACTAACCCTAAGCACCCCCAGATACTGTGTACTCTCCTTTAGTTGTTGCTGATGGAATTGCTTCTGAAACTCTGTGTGATGGGCAACCACATGACTTGAGGCACTCTAGTTATCGAGCTCACTACCAGTTAGAATTGCCCCTTTATCATCTTCCCACGGTTAGTAGTAGACCTTTAGCACTTTCCGGACCAGATCTATCTGTTTACGAACTGACTTCTGACTTTAATGCTACACACTATTCCATCTCTTCATTTAATCCACTAGTACCTACCAGTTCCCATTTTTCCCCCTTTACCCTGTATTCATCCTTCCCCACTATGCCCAGTGTCTCCCTTCCAACTTGATTGTATAATTAGTATAATTATTGTTTTAGCTCACATGTGTATGTTGTAATTTTCTTTTCTTCCACTTTTCTTTGTCTAAGAAACTGTGACTGACAACCCTTTTCAGAGGTGGAATTTTGGGCGGTGCGTGAAATTTTTACCTGGATCCCTACTTAAACGGTACCATTTGATTTTTATATTGGTTATCAGGATATCAGCTGAAAGTGCACCTCTACGCATCATAAATACGCATCATAAAGCACACTAGTTATATGAAGGTAAGTTTCTGGTGAGTTCAAGGCGAGCTAGGGTTGGAGTGAGGGAAGCAAGCGTCCCAGTGAATCAGGGCCAACCCTAACTCGCCTTGAACTCAGTACCATACTGGCTTTTCACACCGGTGGTCCAGGTTCAAAGCATGGGTGGATCACTGTCACCTAGTGCTCATGTATACCAATTCAACCTAAGGTGCAGAAGGTGTTAATAGGCAGCACGGAAATCAACTGCAAAGTCAATAGCTCTAATGGCACCAGACATGCCAATTGTCTGGTATGTTGTAGAGAGATGTATATAGCATGCAGTACCAGATGGTTAAAGCAATCAGAATGACAACACCCACACAGTGACACCATTTATAGTGATGGACAAATGCTGTATCACTTCCATTTTTCATAACAATATACTTAAACGAATATAAAGTAAACCCTTTAAATTCAGTAGGTAACAGTGTCACACAGTTGTACTGTATACTAGTAACAGTGTCACACAGTAGTACTGTATACTAGTAACAGTGTCACACAGTAGTACTGTATACTAGTAACAGTGTCACACAGTTGTACTGTATACTAGTAACAGTGTCACACAGTAGTACTGTATACTAGTAACAGTGTCACACAGTAGTACTGTATACTAGTAACAGTGTCACACAGTAGTACTGTATACTAGTAACAGTGTCACACAGTAGTACTGTATACTAGTAACAGTGTCACACAGTAGTACTGTATACTAGTAACAGTGTCACACAGTAGTACTGTATACTAGTAACAGTGTCACACAGTAGTACTGTATACTAGTAACAGTGTCACACAGTAGTACTGTATACTAGTAACAGTGTCACACAGTAGTACTGTATACTAGTAACAGTGTCACACAGTAGTACTGTATACTAGTAACAGTGTCACACAGTAGTACTGTATACTAGTAACAGTGTCACACAGTAGTACTGTATACTAGTAACAGTGTCACACAGTAGTACTGTATACTAGTAACAGTGTCACACAGTAGTACTGTATACTAGTAACAGTGTCACACAGTTGTACTGTATACTAGTAACAGTGTCACACAGTAGTACTGTATACTAGTAACAGTGTCACACAGTAGTACTGTATACTAGTAACAGTGTCACACAGTAGTACTGTATACTAGTAACAGTGTCACACAGTAGTACTGTATACTAGTAACAGTGTCACACAGTAGTACTGTATACTAGTAACAGTGTCACACAGTAGTACTGTATACTAGTAACAGTGTCACACAGTTGTACTGTATACTAGTAACAGTGTCACACAGTAGTACTGTATACTAGTAACAGTGTCACACAGTAGTACTGTATACTAGTAACAGTGTCACACAGTAGTACTGTATACTAGTAACAGTGTCACACAGTAGTACTGTATACTAGTAACAGTGTCACACAGTAGTACTGTATACTAGTAACAGTGTCACACAGTAGTACTGTATACTAGTAACAGTGTCACACAGTAGTACTGTATACTAGTAACAGTGTCACACAGTAGTACTGTATACTAGGGATATGGAGATTAGCACATTATCACAAGTGTTCCACCAATAACTGGAATCAGCGCTATTTTGGTATTGATTGGTATTGGTTATTAAGCTATTCCGATATCAATTAATAAACACAATTGTCATCATTACAATATAATACTACCGTATATGACCGTATTAAAGCCGGGCTCAAATACACGCAGAGGCTCAAATATACGCCGGGTACAGCTAGGGGACTGTCATAATAAACGCCGGGGCTCATTTAAATGCCGGGGTGCTAATGATATGCACTGAAAGGGGTTCTAAACTCGTGTCAGCTGCTAACTATACAATGATGTCTCGTCACCAGTCTTATGATGTCTTGTCTTGTTCGACTATGCCTTCTCTTCTGGTGATGGCCATAGTGTATTTATCGTGGTCAATGTCATCTTTTCGCCCATCTTCCAATGTTTCACTCAGCAGAGGAGTCCAAATGGGTTTATGTACGTGATGGGCTATGGATTTCGTATTTCATAGGTACTTGTACTGGCACCTGTCATTCTCAATGAGTGGCTAGTAAGAAATAAACGCCCGGGTCCAAATTAACGCCGGTCTCGTTTAAACGCCGGGTCAAAAATGATTTATAGGAAATAAACGCCCGGGCTTCTATACGGTCATATACGGTATACCAATAAAACTTGGGCTTGAAATAGTGTTGAGTATTATTATTACTAGGCATGAGGCTATTATGCTCCAAAAATTGAGCATTATGCTTTTGAGCAGTGCTCAAAAAATCACCTATTATGCTTTTGAGAATTGCCCATTATTCCCAAAATTATGCCACCACAATTGGCTAATAATGCCAGTTTATTGCTGTATCACACTATTTTCATTGATGTTTAAGCTTCAAATAGTCTTGAATTCTTTAGATGGTTGCTGAATTAGAGTATTTGACTTTAATATGACTGCTTTATTAGAGTAAATAATATTCAGTGACTGTTCTATTAGAGATTCTGACTGCTCTATTAGAGTATCTCGATCTTTTTTAACGGAATTGTGCATTCTGCAGATTTTATTACTGTTAAAGCTTTATAATCACCTCAAAATGCTAGCATAATTCCTGATTTCCACACATACCTATTATGCCCGAAATTATGCTGGCATAATCGCCGCATCCCTAATTATTACACAAGTACACAAAAGAATTTGGAATTTTCAACTAGAGTAGGGACCATAGCACATCGATAAAAAGTACTGAAACAAGTTGGAGTAGTCCATGATATTAAATCACTGTAAAACAATAAGAAGTGTTATATCCCTACTGTGCTCAAGATACCATAACGGAAATGCACAGTAGGGATATAACACTTCTTATTGTTTTACAGTGATTTAATATCATGGACTACTCCAACTTGTTTCAGTACTTTTTATCGATGTGCTATGGTCCCTACTCTAGTTGAAAATTCCAAATTTTTTCGTGTACTTGTTTGTTAACTTTTTTTGTAAATAATTTTATTATGGCTGGTGAGCCCACGCATACTGCATCTGAAGAGGCACTGCGCGCCCCAGCTATATCAATTATCGTCTGAAAAGTGAAGTATCCATTACGCTTCGTTATCAGCTATGTTCATCCCGTTACACAGCATTTCGAATCAAGAACTGTTCGAAAAGCATCTCTACAATCCACGCATACCAAAAGAAAGAAATCGTGCCGCGCGCCTCAATCATATTAATTATCGTCTGAAAAGTACAGTATCCATTACACTTCGCTGTAGGCTATGTTCAACCCGTTACACAGCAGTACGAATCAAGAACTGTTTAAAAAGCACCTATGCAATCGAAATAGCCACGATGAAAATACGGACGATTTCTGTTTCGAAGGGAAGCCATCACGTGCTCGTGTCAAATCGACACCTTTCCCTGTCAGCAAAGATGAATAGGACACAAAGGAGGACACTGGTAAGTCCATGAAGAATGCATTGCACGTACTGCAGTATGCCAAAAGGCACCTGTCGGGCCGAAGCGACATCGAACAGTGAAAAAATCAAGCCCATAGCCTTAGCCGTTATCGAGGTTACACTTGTCTGAAGGCATCAGTCAGTCAGTCAGTTACTCAGTCAGTTACTCAGTCAGTCAGTAGAAAATTCCGTTGAATAAAATTTTTTTTTAATTCCGTAGCAACTTGTTGAAAGCGTTTCGGGTCGATCTGAAAGCTTGTTTGGGCTTAGTTTTACCTCACCAATACTGCCTCATCGTTGTAAGGGAAAATCGAGGCTGGTTTTTGGGTGATATTATTTCGTGGGCCACGCCTACTCCTTTGTGGTCCCTACTATACAGTTACTATCGTACTGAATGATAAAGATACAGTTAAACATTTGTACTTGCATGAAAGAGATACTCTAATAGAACAGTCACAACACAAAAATTCCATTAGAGTAGGCTAACTTGGAAGGCATGTATTTTGTCATGAAACACTAGTGTAAGTAGTATAATAAACAAGTACACAGAAAAATTTGGAATCTTCAACTAGAGTAGGGACCATAGCACATCGATAAATAGTACTGAAACAAGTTGGAGTAGTGCACGATATTAAATCACAGTAAAACAATAAGAAGTGTTATATCCCTATTGTGCATTTCCATTATGGTATCTTGAGCACAGTAGGGATATAACACTTCTTATTGTTTTACTGTGATGTAATATCATGCACTACTCCAGCTTGTTTCAGTACTATTTATCGATGTGCTATGGTCCCTACTCTAGTTGAAAATTCCAAATTTTTTGTGCATCTGTTTGTTAATTTGTTATTATGATTGATGAACCCATGCATACCACATCAGAAGAAAGAAATGGTGCCATGCGCCCCAGTTATCAATTATCATCTGAAAAGTGAAGTATCCATTACGCTTCATTGTCAGCTATGTTCAACCCGTTACACAGTAGTACAAATCAAGAACTGTTCAAAAAGCACCGCTGCAATCAAAGGAGCCACTATGAAAAATATGGATGATTTCCATTACAAAGGGAAGCCATCATGTGCTACCACCAAATCAACACTTTTCACTGTCAGCAAAGATGAAAGGGACACAAAGGAGGACACTGGTAAGTCCACGAAGAATGCATTGTATGTACTGCAGTATGCCAAAAAACACCTCTCAGGCTGAAGCGACATCTCACAGTGAAAAAATCAAGTCTGTAGCCTTAGCCGTTATCGAGTTACGCTTGTCTGAAGGCATCAGTCAGTTACTCAGTAGGGATGTGCCAAATTTTCTAGCAAAATTTTTTGGCTAAATACATTGGTAAAAGCAAGCTGGAAAAATAGGTGGAAATAGGCACCAAAAGAATGGCAACTTTGAACATTTTGTATGAAAAAGATCAAGATACTCTAATAAAACAGCCATGCATAGTATTAGGACAACATATGAAAAAGATCAAGATACTCTAATAAAACAGCCATGCATAGTATTAGGACAACATATGCTCATAGGAATGGCAGCTAGAGATTTGTGATGTGTGATATATATATATATATCGATATATCGTGATAAAATTTTCTATATTGTGATATGATATAGAATCTTTATATCGCCTAGTTTAGCTATTAGAGAAAAATATACCCAAGATGTCATTGTACACTGTACTTTTTCTTGATAAAAGAGCTTGTAATGTTGCATGCTAGTCATGTACCATGTTGTATTGTACTTCTAGTACATCACTGCTACAAGTGTCATCAGTATAAATACACAAGCTGAGTGATGAGTTTGTATATCGTGATATATATCGTATTGTGATATGTTGTGTGCAATAATCATGATCCTATATTGTACACCTATACTAGAGATTGAGATACTCTAATAGAGCAGTCACTATGGTAGAGTTAAAGCACCACCGCACGTGTGTACGGAAAACAGTACGAGGGGGTGTGTTGAGAGGTTAATACAGCACGAGGCAAAGCAAGGCGGTGCTTCAAGTGGTATACTGTACTTCCTGGCACATGCATTGTCGTCTGTCTCAAAGCGAAACCACAATGACCAACCAAATTAAAAATGGTCTGACATTATGACCTATCAAAATAAGCATTTAAAAGCCGATGTGAATGTCAGTTGCTTACTATTATGCCAATGACTGACCATGTTCACGATGGTTTGTCATTTTGACAGATCATGTAAGAGACATTATATTGAACACTGTAGTACTCTAATCGCTGCAATTTTCGGTGATCACGATATTAGTAAGTGTTCATATTATCTATTTCTAGTAGTAGTTGGATTAGCTGTAGTGATTTTAGTAGAGCAACTTAGCTAGCAAAAATGAGCAAATTGTGCACTTTGTACAGAAAGTATGAAACTTTGCACATAGTACCTACCTACCATGAAGTGTATTTTGAGATGTGGAGCCATCACAGATTTGACCTTTGGTATCCTCTACAGTTCATTTTATGCTCAAAAATAGTGACCTTTGTCTATATATCACCCATACAACAGTAATTTTCTTTCAAACTAGGTGCCAAATTGAAGATCTTTATCCAAGAAACAAGTTAATACTTGTTGCAAGCTCATAGCATATTCCATTTCAAAGTTATGGTAATTTTTACCAGCAGCAAATTCATATGCCCATGCAATTACACTCTTCATCTACATTCTTGTTTGCCACTCAATTTTTGTATATATTTTAAGCTAATCATGAGCACTGCAGGTTGCATATACAACCAAAAAGTGGAGAGATATCCAGGGGTGGGGCATGTACCCTCCTCTCTTGTGGTAGTTAAATAAAAGTTCATAATTATACATATTGTTATTGGGTCATTCCGTGTCAAATCAACAAGGAATTTAGGGTCACCTCTCGGATTTTGACGAAACTTGGTGTGTTTGTAGTACCTATGGTGCTTATCACTCATGCAAATTTTTAGCTCCATACATTCCATAGTTTCTGATTTATAACCACAAATATTTTGAATATTTCATGAAAATTTGGTCCATCTCTTGTTACAAAATCAATTGCAACCTTGCACTGTGTAAATATTTGTAAACACAATTTTCAGTGATGGAAGACTGTTGATTGACCTTTCCAGTGATCCCTAAATTATGGGATATCTACTTAATTATGGTTCAAAAGTACTTCATTGAAATCTTTAATCCTTTATATTTTGAAATATGCTGCTTGAAATTTTTCGAATTCTTTTGTGAATAATGATTGGGTCATAGTCTATGTTTGATAAAAATTTTGTGGTGGGACCACAATGGGCTCAAGAGATATAATGAATTATGTTGTGGTATGCGGTGGAATTTGCCGTCTATTATTGCTGTATTGGAGTGTACACCTCCAATAACCACTCGCAACAAGGCCATGCCAAGTTTGTCTTACAGAGTGAAGGTGTCTAGGTGCATTGCAATCTGTATTAATGACCACCTGTATTGAAAGGCCATCTATGTGCTGCAGTTAAGTTATACTTCATTAATGTATAACACCAAAGCATCAACCCTTTCTAGCAAATCCAAAAATGGTCCTTATTAGACAGGTTGACTATAAATTACAGATCTGACCACCATGTGTCCATGAACATCATGTAAATGTACTATCTCTTCACAAATACCTTCTTTATTAAGTTGAATACCACGTAGTGGACTTAGCCATATTTAAGTTACGTATGTGGCTACATAGATACATACAACAGAACTCCTCAGAAGGGATACCTGGATATCTTGATAACCAGGACACCTGTTTATACCACTCTAGTGGTGCACATACATTTAGACCAAGATACTTCTGTGGCTTCTGTAATATGAGCACTTTATTATGTTCCTAGCAATGGAGGGGTTTTACCATACATGCATTAATTGTACCTCAATATGTGAAATTAATTACTAATACATTCATGACCACTTTGAAACTCAAGTCATAAACCCATGCACATACTCACATAGGACATGCTGACCACATACTTAACATTTGCTTGTACTGATCTTCAAAGCGTCAACCCAAAATACTTTGAAAAACCATTTTAGTAATTACAGTACTATAAATCACACATTGAGGTGCAAGCAAGTGTTAATAATATAAAAACTCTGGGTACAAGTAATGCATCTACTGTATATAGTGTAACTATTCTATTCCCTGGACCATTGATTAAGTGTTCATTTTTGAGAAACCACAGACTTGTCTTGGGCACAAAATGTACGTACAATTATAAAGTAAGATCATGAGGCTATTAAGGTGCCCAGGTATCCTTTTTGAGGAGGTCTATTGTACCTATGCAGCCATGTACGTAACTAGTGTAGAGTGGGGATATGTATGTGAGTGCACTATAGCGAGATTTTACTTAATAAAAAGGTATAACTGAAGAGATGGTACAACATTAATGTGTTTATGGACGCATGATAATCTCATTTATAGTCAACCTGTCTAATAAGGACCATTTTTGGATTTGCTAGAAAGGGTTGATGCTTTGGTGCTATACATTAATATCCAATTAAAGTATAAATTAGCTACAGCTTATAGATGGTCTTTCAATACAGGTGGTCATTAATACAGGTTGCAATGCACCTAGACACCTTCACTCTGTAAGACAAACTTGGCATGGCCTTGTTGTAAGTGGTTATTGGAGGTGTACACTCCAATACAGCAATAATAGACTGCAAATTCCACCGTATACCACAACATAATTCATTATATCTCTTGAGCCCATTCTGGTCCCACCACAAAATTTTTATCAAACATAGACAATGACCCAATCATTATTCACAAAAGAATTCGAAAAATTTCAAGCAGTATTTTTCAAAATATAAAGGATTAAAGTTTTCAATGAAGTACTTTTGAACTATAATTAAGTAGATATCCCATAATTTAGGGATCACTGGAAAGGTCAATCAACAGTCTTCCATCACTGAAAATTGTGTTTACAAATATTTACACAGTGCAAGGTTGCAGTTGATTTTGTAACTAGAGATGGACCAAATTTTCATGAAATATTCAAAATATTTGTGATCATAAATCAGAAACTATGGAAAGTATGGAGCTAAAAATTTGCATGAGTGATAAGCACCATAGGTACTACAAACACACCAAGTTTCGTCAAAATCCGAGAGGTGACCCTAAATTCCTTGTTGATTTGACATGGAATGACCCCATTGTTATTTGCACTTTACAGTGGCCAGCACTGACGGTCTGACAGCAACACTGTTGCTCCCCCAGTTTTAACTACAATGGGGGTTCTGTAATAGTTCATTTGGGGAGAAGGGGTGCTTTTTTACCCCCTTTGACAAATGAACTCCTTAAATTATAAATCAAAATCTCAGTGAATACGTCAACAACAACTGTAATATTTGAATGAAATACATGTATTTTTCCTGGTACAATAGCCACGAACTGTACCTGAGAATACAAGCATGAGATTACTTCTCATCATTCTCAGGTACTGTAGGTCATTCTCAGGTACTGTAGGTCATTCTCAGGTACTGTAGGTCATTCTCAGGTACTGTAGGTCATTCTCAGGTACTTTAGAGGTTGTAGCTGAGAATGTACCTGAGGGAGTATCCTGGGAGTATCCTGGGTGCATGGCATGTTAGATGTCATGTGTATAAACTAGCTATGAACACACAAAGATCTTTATACCACCGTCCCCCATTACTCTCATTGTGACTCCCCTTTAGTCATTTCCTAGATGAAGGTATCACTGATAGTACTGTTTCTAAAACCTGCATGCTAAATTTTATTGCTGTGAAGCTTTGGAAAATACTTTTTTTTGAAGTTGTTAGCTTTTTAGTTACACTTGCAAACATGAACACATTTTGCTATATAGAACCAAATTGTGAAACACAAATTGTCTAGTTGGTTATGCCCTCAGATTCCACCACATCTTGGGCGTGTGTCTCTCTAAAGGCAAATATATATTTAAGGGGGTAGATGTGGGTATAGTTCAGGACCACAATCTCTCTTAGTCAGTTCACAAAATTAGCTATCAATACGATATGTTAGATATGTTTAGACTATGGTACAGCTCATTTAGAGGGTTACTAAATCACTTAGTCACCTGACATGCTCATTTAGTCACCTACACATGTTCATTTAGTAACCCGCCCTCAGGCAATTTTGTACGTGAAAAATAATTATAACACGAAAGGTGCACTGGAGTACTTGATAATACTGTAATACAATTCTTCTCCGTGTTCTGCGAATAATTCTGGACAAATAGTAGACTAAGTGGTGTATCTACTGTAGCTCTAGCCGTTACTCTGGTTACCGGTCAAATAATTATTTTTGTGGGCGCTGTAAGGACTTTAGGAAGAAACCGTTCTGCCGTTCTACGTTGCTCTTTCACCCCACCCTAATGTTCTGGCTATAAAGGTATGTACTTTAAACCATAGTCTAAATAAGTTAGACACCGAGACCAACGGGAACTAAGCGATTTAGTAACCCCTCTGGCTCTTAGTAGCGCCCTCGCTGCGCTCGGGACGCTACAGCCTCAGGCCATTGGGGTTACTAAATCGCTTAGTTCCCTTGGTCTTGGTGTCTAACTATTATGTAAGGTTTTTAAGGCTTTTCAGTAAATTTGACTGATAGTAGCAAGTATAACCTTCAGTAGAGTTTGATGCATTAAAATATTATTGTTATATATACAGAAGCAAATTATAGCCAAACAACCTCAAATTTGAGTTTAATCTGATGACAAAACTACATAAATTATGACATTTATTGATTTATCTCACAGGAGTATTGTACATAACCCCTATGCCTCACTCCTGGATATCTCTCCATGTTTTGGTTGTATATGTACCTGCAGTGCTCATGGTTAGATTTTTAAAAAAATTGAATGGCAAACAAAGAATGTAGATTAAGGGTGTAACTGCGTGGGTGGTTGATTTTATATGAATTTGCTGCTAAAAATTACCAATGAAATATGCTATGAACTTGCAACAAGTATTAATTTGTTTCTTGGATAAAGATCTTCAATTTGGCACCTAATTTGAACAAACTGAGTGTTGTATGGTGATATATAGACAAAGGTCACTATTTTAAACTGTAGAGGACGCCAAAGGTCAAATTTGCGATGGCTCCACATCTCAAAATACACTTCATGATGGGTAGATACTATGTGCAAAGTTTCATACTTTCTGCACAATATTTCGGCTAAGCTGCTCTACTATTTACAATGTCACGCACGTGATCTATTGTGCTGTCTTAGTGGCCATGTTTAAATAGCTTCATGATCAGACGATCGGTAAGCATTTATACAATTTATTTCTAGCCGTAAAACAAAGCAGTAGGGTTATTTTGGCTGATTTTAGCGATTTACAGTGTCACGCATGTGGGCTGGTTGTTTTTGTAACATTCCTTAAATAAATTCTCCGCATAACTGTACTGTATTTGCCAAAGTGTGCTGTATTTGCCCAATTAGCTGCATAACTGTACTGTGTGACTCATACAGTACAGTTATGTAATTAGTACTGTATGGACAATACGATAGGCGGAATCGCTTTGATCCTCCCATGCAAAGTACAATATTCTAATAGAGCAGTCACATATGCTTGTAAGCTTCAGATACCAAATTTAATTTTTATTGGTGCTAAGCAAAATAGAGAAATTTCTAGCAAAATAGATATAAAAAAAAAAGAATTGTTGGAAAGAAAATAAAAGCAAATAGGCTCATCCCTATTACTCAGTCAGTAGAAAATTCCGTTAAATAAATTTTTGCAAAAAAAAACCCATAGCAACTTGTTGAAAGCATTTCTGGTCGATCTGAAGGCTTGTTTGGGGTTAGTTTTACCTAACCAATACTGCCTCATCGTTGTTGGTTTTTGGGAGATATTTTTTCATGGGCCATGCCCACACCTTTGTGATCCCTACTATACTGTATGATAATATAATTAGCCATGAACACTAGTACAGTACAACCTCACTTAGTGACCACCTCATTTATAGTGGCCAGGTCCAGATGTATCTTCCAATTGATTTGATCTTCATCTATAGGGCCACCTTATTAATAAGGCCAGTGGCCACATACTGCAGGACCAACTGGTAACACTAACACAATAATCCCTTAATTAAGGGGCCAGCTGAACAGACAGTCAACGTATCACTGCAAAAGTTGCTTCATGCTTTTAGCAGCCACTCTGTCTCATAATCGTATCTGTGCACTACCTAGCCAAAAATTCACCCAAAAACCAGCTTCATAACTCCATCCTGGCACCTTGGCAGTATTGGTTACGTATTGCCAAGCCCAAAAGTAACTTCAGTATGATCGTAAAGGCTTCCGTAACAATTTTTTTTTTAAATTTATACAATGGAATTTTCTACTGACTAACTGCCTGTCTGCCGGCCCAGGCAAGTGTAACTCGATAACGGCTAAGGCTATGGGCTTGATTTTTTCACTGTTCGACGTCGCTTCATCCCGAGTTGTGCCTTTTGGCATACCGCAGTATGTACAATGCATACATCATGGACTTACCTTTGTCCTCCTTTGTGTCCCATTTCTTTTTGCTGACAGCTCAAGGTGTCGATTCGCGGTATCGAGATGCATGGCTTCCCTACAGTATGTTTGTAAACAGGAATCGTCCATATTTTCCGTGGTGACTGGACTGATTGTAGAGACAATTCTAACACTGTTCTTCATTTGTAACGCTGTGTAATGGGTTGAACATAGCTGAAAGCAAAGTGTAATGGCCGCTGCACCAGTAATTGATAGTTGGGGGCATGCGAATCGTCATATTTTCGTGGTGACTGAATTGTTGTAGAGGCACTTCTTCTACTGTTTTTCATCTGTAGCGCTGTGTAATGGGCTGAACATAGCTGAAAGCGAAGCGCAACTGTCACTGCACTTTAGAAGCAGTTTTGATAGCTGGGGTGTGCGCTCAGCCGAAAACATTAATTCTGGTGCCATCCTTTCTTTTGATGTGGTATGTGTGGGTTCACCAGCCATAATAATGTTTCAAAAAAAGTACACAAACAAGTTTAAGGAAAAGTTAGAAATTTTAACTTCGATTAGGGATCATAGAAAAAAAAATTTTGGAAACAAGGGAGGTTGCCTACACCTGCAGATATACTAGTGAACATTTAATCCCTAATTCAGTCATGGTTTTGGGTATAGACTGAATTAGGGAGGTGTAGGCAACCTCCCTTGTTTCCTTACTTTTTTTCTATGATCCCTAATCGAAGTTAAAATTTCTAATTTTTCCTTAAACTTGTATGTATATAGCTGTTACAGCAGCTAAAGCCAGGTGTTGATTTGTTGAAAACCTTGATAATAAGGCCACTTTGTTTATGGCCGGATTAATGAAGTTTTCATTAATAAGGCCATGTCACTAAAAGGGCCACTTATTGTGGGTCCTAAAGGTGGTCCTATTAATGAGGTTTCACTGTATTTGCAGGTGTAGATTACCTCACTACCTTTCATTTTTATGATGCTTGCAAGAGTTCATATTGCATCACGTATTATACACAAGAACATGTCCCAGTAGTACTGTAATGGTGTGTGAAAACACATTTATGATCATTACTAGGTTACTATTGAACCTTCAAAAAAACTTACCATAAAGTGTCATTATCAAGGTATCGTTTTTGCAGACTATCCAGCCCCACCCCCTCCCTGTGGATCTCATCAATCACAGTATTACACAAACTGGTCTATTAATAGTAACACACATCCATTTATAGTATAACAGGACCTACCAGGTGCATGAAAGAGGGCAGGATGACGTCATTCTGACGACTCCATTCTTGAGCGACACCAACTGCTAGTTCCTCATGTGGTACAATAAACAGTTTACGGAGTGGAGTATGGAGCGAACGATGGTCCAAACTGACTCCGTATCCTTCGCCTTCTAACAGGGGAGTGTGGATTATTCATAGATTTCAGTATTCTTCAGTCACCTTCACAGTATACACTCGCTTTCTTATAAAATCGTTTCCGTCCTACGACAATAATAGTAGCTCATTATTTATTTTTTTTTTTCAAAGGAGGTTCACATACAACTGGTGAATGTACACCACAATCACGGATCCAGGATGGGACATTTGGGACAAATGCCCCCCCCCCCCCTCAATTCCTCACCTTGTGGAGGAGCCAGTCATACTTTTGATTAAAATAGCTACTAAACTTTGTCAGGCTAAGAAACTCATGAAAATATGCATTTTACTAGCATTTATTACAAATTCACCTGAAACCAAAGCAAACCAAAGACTAACTGTGAAATTGTCACCCAGCACCTTCGTGCGTACTAAGCGCCTCTAACAATAATTATCGTGTTGCATTTATTTGAGACATTCAGAGCCTTTTAAGACTTCATAACCATCTGAAAAGGTAAAAATCAACAGTGAGACACAGACACTTCTAAAAGGCGATTATTTTTGTTGCTTCAAAAATGCAGCACTGAACTAGAGAATCTGGCTCTCCCAAACCACTTACAACTTAGCCTGTTTGTGCCCCTCCCCTTGCCAACTCCTGGATCCGCCCCTGCACCATACTACTACTATATACTTATTACTAGCTACTTACTTAGCTTACTATTAGTCTCGTGTCCAGACCGCTTTTTTGTGTGGGGGCGGAGAAAAAAGTAGACTATGCCAGATGATTTGCTCCAAATCAGTTTAACGTTCACGTGAAAAAATAAAATCATGGACACCCTCCAGCATTTACCGTGGATCAAAGGCACTGGAGAGAGAGAGAAAAAAAGATCAGCCTATGATTGCCTAAATTATTTCAGGTTCACAGACAAGACAAAAAGTCCACAAATCTATTTACAACATGCCAACACTCCTTTTTTTTCTCCGCCCCCACACAAAAAGAAGGGGGAAAAAACGTTCTGGCACGAGACTAGCTCACTACAATGTGCGTTATGTCCCTTACCCCATTGTCGGCTACTGAAGCGACGCCGTAAAACTGTGACTAAAACACGCATCCCTGTAGTCTTGTGCGTCGTTCAGAGCATAGGAATAGATAATCTATGTTCAGTCAGGAGCACCAGAAGGTTTATTTTCCGCCCCCCACAACAACCGTCTGTCACGCGAGACATGCCCGCGCTTCTATGTGGTCGCATGTACGTGACCGAAGATTTTTCATGCACGTATGTATTGCACTAGCTACATTTCTCTAATAATTATGGTTTTCAGTTACCCTTGCAGTTCATGACAATATATACTACCAACTGTATACAGTACACATGCATATAGTAGATAATCACATTACAAAATAAACAAAACATTTTGTTACTTTGGCCAATGAGCAACTTTTTCCCAGGGAGGGTAGATTTCAAATTCCTGTCAACACCACCATGGTAACAGCAAACAATAAATGTCAACTCACATCTTTGGCAGCTATTGTCTGTTCAGCACATTTCTCAGTGTCATGCCAGATACTCTTACACTCCATACAATATGCTTGCTGAAAGGTAAGACACATGCAGGATTCTTCAGTGCACAAACAACTGATGATGTAATTATGTGAGTACTGTCAGTACACAATAGTAACCAAGAGTACTGAATGGCATTTTATCCCAAAATGGTAATTTGAAATGCGTATGTAGCAGCGGGCACCAGTTTTGTGTGTGTGTGTGTGTGTGTGTGTGTGTGTGTGTGTGTGTGTGTGTGTGTGTGTGTGTGTGTGTGTGTGCGTGTTCAACAGTTTAGGACCTAAAATAACTCCAGCTTGCTCTTGAAAGCAGTAAAGCAAACAAGCATGTTGCCACACCTTCAGATAAATATTAGCTATTTCACTTTAATGTCATCGTATTTTCTACAGTAACATAAACAAACAATTACTGAAATATCCATGTTACCCTATGCAATCATTGATCATGTGATACTCTTGGTTACTACTTGGTACTGTATACGTACAAATTGTCAAGGGACATATTTTTGGCGGATTTCACAATTGCTGGGCTTGTCTGCAACATTTCCATCCTCAGATATTAAGGATTGGCTCATAACTGATCCTCAAAAATTAAACACTGAAATTTATTAATCCGCAAAAAATACATACCTCAAAAAAGTGTATAGAAATGTGATCGCAGATGAACAAAGACTTAAACATATAATAATTGATGCCAGTGATTGAAATGGTACAATGATTCCAATCAAAACAGCTTAACACACATAATACACTATACCTATACTGATCATTGAGAGATGGCAACTCATCTGTCATGAAAGCAAATGTCAAACAGGTTAGTAAATAGTGCATTACCACCTATTATGTAGAGACTATTGGAAAAAGGGCATTTAATGGCTGGAAGCAAGTCTTTTCTATTATCATACAGTACGATAGTAACTGTATAGTAGGGACCACAAAACAGTAGGCGTGGCCCACGAAATAAAATTACCCAAAAACCAACCTCAATTTTCCCTGATGACGATGAGGCAGTATTGGTAAGGTAAAACTAAGCCCAAACAAGCTTTCAGATCGACCCGAAACGCTTTCAACAAGTTGCTACGGAATTTAAAAAAAATTTTATTCGACAGAATTTTCTACTGACTGAGTAAGTAAGTAACTGA